>NW_021680583.1:45682-75454 GCF_001412515.2 Diachasma alloeum
TCTCTCTCTCTCTCTCTCTTCTTGTTTTTTTCGGTTTCTCTCCCTGTATATATTTTTATGTTCTCCTATTTTTATAGGCTGGTCTTTGTACCTGAAAGAGGATTGTAACGTGCTTTTGTTGGGTTTTATCTTGAGCACTGAATGTCAATTCATATTATTATTTCATTTTTTCGAACCCGGAAACCCTCTCCCTCAAATGTTGCAAAGTATGTTTTATACGATGTTACTCTCATCATTTTTTGCTAAATAGTGTATATGGTGTTTTACCAGCACTCTTTTTTATTTTCTAGCATTTTTTTGTTTACTTTTTTTTCCTCTGTCCAGCGAGTATGTTCGACGTGCACAAAGGGATTAACCGGATTTTGTGGCTGCAGAGCCAGTCGGTGGAGATAGTTTAATAGTTTTTCGTGGTTTGTATACAGCAGGAAAATGGAAACTAAAATTTTCTACTAGCGTGATTCATCTCTGGTGGCAAAAAAATTCCAAAAAGGAATTCACTTAAAAATGGAAAAAAGTAGATTTTTTACACGATTTTTCGTATTACTGGATATGATTTGAAAAATTATGCGCCGTCGATTCGATCAGCTGATTAACAAAAATGATAGAAAATTAAACAGGATGAAAAAAGAAATAGAAAAAAAAAATGTTGCCCAGCACCAATCCGAGAGGAGAAGTAGTACAGCCGGGAAAATGGATAGAAATCTACTTTCCCGTTGAATTACCGTCTCCCGGATTACCTTACGGTAAAGTAATTGGAATATCTGTTTTTTTCTCTTCCATATGATGTTAATTTTTTATTCATCCGAGAACAGAATTTCCGTCATAAGAAGAACAATGGATTCAGGTCATGGGGATAAGAGAGGGATATTAGTTTCTATTCAGGACGTAATTATAAACTAATCCACATAGAATTACACTCACTCATTGAGCTGCCTGACAAATGGGAGAGTTGAACTACTGAGGAGGGAGACCCGTATAATTGGCTGTATCACTTATCTATCCATCGGTAGTAAATAATGGATTCAATTGCTCGTGAATGAAAATTTCTTTAGCATCAGCATTGTGAGATTTCTCATTCGTGTTGTAATTACTCACCATTATCTTCTCAATTAACATGCCATACATTAAACGTAAAAACACAATGAAAATAATTATTATTTAGCAAACAATATAACGGGTAATTCACACACGATAAAGCGCCAATGCTTCCTTCCACGTCAAATAATTCAACATTCACTATTGAAAATTCATGATTTTCCATTAATATTTCGGTGCTCTGAATAATGTTGGCACAATACCGTTGAAAATCGAACCTCAATGTGTTTCGAGGAACTTTTTGCTCGTGTATAGAAACTTCGTTATCGTTCAAATTTAACTTTTCGATTTTTTGTATTATATGAATTAATTATCTTAAGCGTCCAAAATTTCAATTTTTTTATTTTGTCCGTATATATGTGTATATGTATCTGAGTATGTGACAGTTTTTATTGAATTATGTGCTCATGAATCAATCGCATTTATTCTCTTATTTTGAAATGTCAACATTGTTGAGCCCTATTTATGGACATTTAATTGAAAAAATAGATTGACCAACGATAACTTGAAAGAAAGTGTTTTCAATCCAGCCAATGATGTCGCAAAGAATTGTTTAGATGTCCTTTTGAGCGAGTTAGAAGATCGAAGCAATATTCGTTGTTTCGACGTTATAGTAGTTTTCAAATGTTCAAAATTTTTCTAAAACGAGACCGAACACGCGCTACAGCGCGCTGTAAAATTGTAACAATCATAATTGAAAATCTGAGAATTAAATTAATCATGAATTAAATTTGCCGCCTCAGACGACGGGAGCCAATGAGGAATAAGCATGACATACTTGCGAGATAGTTATCGACTTTAAGTGTATGTTCTTTTTAGAATAGGATTAGTTTTCTAACGGTATGTTGCAATATCATCTTTCAAATTGATTCACTTATGCATGAAAAATGGTTTTTCGAGGCCAGTTTTTATGAAAGCTTGAAAATCTAACCAGCTAACTAAAGAAGAAATATAATTCAATGTAATAGCGACAGTAGTGGTTACACGGTGAATGTGGGGCCCCAGCAGTCGTCCAAGTCATGCAGCGTTTAGTCTGAATAGTACTTGGATAGGTGACCGGTTAGCCCTACCTACTCGTGGGAACTGCTACCACCAGGTGCAAATGTGCAGAATTGCTGTGCTCATCTAGTCAGAGTAACAGATGGGTACAGTACACGGAGAGAAAGGTACGAGAAAAATTACCGTGCTCGCACAGTAAAGTGGGTTCAGATGGTCTTTCCAGGCGAAATGTACCGCAAAGATTAGGAAAAAGTACTGTTGCACGAGTCATTTTTCGGATAAATGCGGGGAAAAATTCTTGTGTAGCACGGTAAAATCGAAGCGACACTGAATTTTTACGATAAATACGAGAGAAATTATGACACTGGCTGGCAAATTTTTCCGATGCTCTACCAGCATCCTCGGACCCTATCGCGCATTCGTAAGATTTCGGCACTTTTCGTCCCTACTCCGCAACCACGAACATCAACTCAACGTGACCAGGGAGCCTATTCTCGAATTGAAACCGCACATTCGACTTCAACAAGTCGCATACGGCCCATAAGGCGTACCACGAGTCACATGCAACCTATCGAAATCGAACGCACGATTTCAACTCCAGAATAGACTCCCTGATGATTTATTCCGTCGCCTCCTCTAACCTCCTCTCTCACATATCTTCTTACTGAAACCCCAGGTTAATGTTTTTCATAATATCAATTCAGTGGAATATTAATTAGTGTTGTGATAAAACGGTTAAGAAATAAAATAAGTGCCCTTTATTTTCTCTTCATGAGGTGTATAAGTCTGTAGAGATACATTGGCCTGTCAAACGTTCCACATACGTTTGCTGCCCATTCCGCTTTTAATATGGGAGAGAGGATATGGAGGAGAGGTTAAAATAAAATTAATAGGATGATATGCTGAATGACAATGTTTACTTATTTTTAACTATTTCATGTAATTTATCATGTAATAGAAAACAGTCAGGGATCAAGCTTTTATTTATCAAGCAATTGAACCCACTTTACCAGACGGCACAGTAATTTTTGCCTGAATTTCTCCTGAAAAATACTGGAATTTTTTTCTCCGTGTAGGACCCTGCAATCCATTAGGAAAAAAAAATATTTTTGCTACACAATCATTTCCTTGAGAAAAGCATTTATTTTTTCAAAATCGTATTTCTTCTATCGAGTGATTCCTAGAAGAGCCTAATTACGTTTCAACCATCACAGTCGTGTTGCTCTAGAGGATGACTGTGTTGCACATGACTTTGCATAAACTCCCCCAATGGTTATTCATTTTTCTTAAATTTCTTTTTTTTCAGGAGGGAAGAATTTCCATTAATTTTTTAATGTTCATAATTATTATGTCTTTCAAATTGATTCTATTATGTATGAAAAGTGGTTTTTCAAACCCATTATTCGTAATAATTGACATAATTGGAACCTAATGAGGATTGCCTGCAATAACCCACCTGGGGAAATACGGTATTGAAAAAATAAATACTTCTCTCACGTTGAATGAACATTTAGGGTCGGCGGGGGGTACCGCTCACCTAAGGGAAAGAGTTCATTTTTTCAATCTCCAGAACATATACGGGTCAATTAACTTTTGGAATAGGTTCTTTGAAGCCTTTTCTTCACAATTCCAAAAGTAAACAATTTTCATCAACACTCAACATATCAAATTACGAACTTCAACTAACGCCAACGATTGAGCGGTATTGCCTCACGATGTGGGTATTACCGCTCGGGGTGTTTGTAGTCCCACTCACTCGCTGTCAAACTACTCAGTTACTTCTCATACGAGGTAGTTAACTAAAAAATGCAGATTGGACACTTTTATAAATTTATTCATATTGAACACGAATGAGGGACTCACTTATACATTTTATCCTGTCTCTGAGTGTACTGAATGGAATACCGTATGTCTCCGAAGCTGTATGAAGCGACGTTCCATCATTTTCAACAGCATATATAGCTTTTTTCAGATTTTCTTCACTCCATTTCCCCTTTATATTAAGCCCCTTCGGTTATTTGTCCCGTGGCATTCTATAAAAAAAAAATCGATAACTTGAGTAACTGATGGGTCCACCTAACTTCTCGACGAATTCGTCGTTTTTATTAGTAACATTACACTGATTGCATCGTTCTATTCTCGATTTTCATTCTTTCATCATTTTTCCATATTTATTTTATTATGAACAATAATGAATGCTAAACTTACTTGATCGTTCGCCGACCGGTAACTCGCCCATGCGTCTCAGCTGTCACTCGGCGAGCGGTACAACCCACAGAGTGATTAGTATTAGGAACACTCCCCGAGCGGAAATACCCGTGAATGCCGGGTGTCAAAAAATCATTAAGAATTAATTTACCAGGGTCTTTTTCATCATAAACTATGTACCAGTCGATGGATAAATGTATTATCAGCTGATATTTCATAACTTTTTATTTTTTTATGTATCTGAAAATGCGAAAAAACTTAAATTCTGGAGTCAAATTCTTCTATCGATTACATTGAAAATCAATGGTATAATTTTTTATTAACTTTCAACGATAACAAGTTAGAAACTTTGATCGAAATCAGATGTTAGTTGTAAATACATCGATTTGAAAAAAGAAAATAATTTTTTTTCTTAATAAGTCATGAGAAAAATAGGTGAGCGGAGATGCCCGCTGAGCGGTACAGCCCCCGCCTACCCTAGCAAAAATAATATTTTTTCTCAATCTCGGTCGGCTGTGCGACTGGGGTTTTCCATGGTTTCCCATGCAATCTTGGCCAGAGTGGGGTGTAGTTGATAAAAGTAAGACAGCATATGGTAAACGCAGATAACATCAGAACAGAGAAATTGGAGAGGCACGCCAGACGAATGGGGAGCTTATAAAACCGTAATGACAATAGAAAAGAAATATGAATAAAATCATTCAATGTAATATAATAATATGGAATATTATACTATAACAAAACGATATGCATAATCATGTCCACTAAGAAGTCCACATTCTCCAATTGTTTTCTGGGGATATTCTTATTTTCAGATTTTTTACGGATCTTAAAACAGTTTTAGAAATTTTCCGTGAAAACTAAAAATGTTCTCGAATTTTGTTATGAAATTCTGGAATTATCTATAAAGTACCATATCTGATATTTCCACTTACACGATATTTGCGCTATAATTTATAACTTTAAATTCCAATCGATTTGTTATACGTAACATATTATCTTATATTCCATCGTTAACTCATTTCCATTCGCGGAATGGTTCCGTTGCACTGATAGAATGATTCATTTATTCTAAACGAGATTCGTTAACTATTAACGAATGGTCGAGTTGAATATGACCAAATGTATATTCGTTAATAGTTAACGAATGGTTCATTTGAATGGTGAAAGTCAAGTCAAACAAGGCTCCTCAAATATACATTCGTTAACTATTAACGAATGAACATTTGGTGGGACCGAATAGACCCTAACCTCCAAGCAAAATCCATTCGTTAACAATAACTAATCCGTTCTATCAGTGTGCGCTCAACAAAGAGAAGTCATTAAATGCACGCGATATACCCCGATTATGATACACCACTGAGAATCGGAAATTAGGAATGAATTTCCCAATAAAGAAATTGTTGATCATAAAACTACGCTCATTGCGCAGTAACCGTACATATGAAATTCACAACAGTATCACTAGACCACACCTGTATCAGGTAGCACCGGTTGGTGGGGTATACAGGAACGAGGGTGTGAATCCTGACCCAGGACAAAGTTTTTGGAGTGCCATTAAAGTTTCGCACCCTATTGCTTCTCCAGAATTGGTCGTTGTGGCCTTCAGAAGGGCTCCTTCGTGCCTCGGTAGAGCGGAAAAAAAGCAGATCTGACTGTACTAGAGAGAGAGAAGAGTAAAAGAGAAAAATAAAAAAAAAACAAAGAAAAAATGTACTGGAAAAGTGCAAAACTTTTTGGTGCGAGGCAACGGGCATTTTATCCGAGACTCGTATTACAATGAACGTGAAATTGATTTCTAGTCTTTTTCCTAAATCGCTCTTTCTTGAATATGCCGACCGTGATTCAAACCATTACTTCAATTATCGAGATTTCAAGCTCTCCCAGCTGGAGCAGCGATAAATAATACAATGTCGTAATCGCGATGGGTGGATGTAGACTAAAATGCACTCTTTTCAGAGAAAGGTCATAGTGTTCTGGTGGGTGAGAGAGGAATAGCGGTTTGAATTCTATACTCGTTGTATGCAGTTTGGAGTATGAGGCCCTGTGGAGGCCAGGCCCCAACGGCCATAGGCGGCCGTTTGCCTGGCTTGGTCGGCTTGATATAGTGCCCCGAGCGATGGTCAGCCTCTCACCCATACACCCGCTGGCAAACTGACATTGAATTATATCGCGTGGCGAGGTACCACAAAAACCATTCAGCTTTTCACTGTCTCAGGAATACCCTGTGATGATGGTAAAAACCTCCAACAATTTGTTACGTCATTCGTTGGCTTTTTGTTTCTATTTTTCACAACTTGTCTACTTTTTTTCTACCGGATTATTCGAAAGATTCTCAACGTAAAAATGGGGTTGCTGGGATTACTACCACAGTGAAGGGGGAGGAGACTCTAGTTAAGTATCCACTGCAATTGTTTTGACTGCATACCTCGTTTTCTTACACTTACAAATTGAGTTAGAGTTACCCCGTTGCCAAGTCATTTTTCATGCATCAGATAAGGGTAGCATTCATTTGATCATCTTTGTTCAATGCATTTGGTAACTGAATAACGTGCTTACCTGTTGTCATCTGTTTCTCCTTTGCGAAAATGCCCTAATGAGACAACTGAATCCGACATCGGTTGTAACTACGAATATTTATGGTAAACATAAAAACGAACAATTTACGAAGGTTTCTATAAGGTCAGTTTCATCATCAATTATTTTCGTTTCTCAAAAATTGTATTAGATAAAAAAAATTCCTGCGACATACAAATATTAGAACCAAATACTCTATCAATAAAAAAACAAAATACGTTGGTATGAGTGAATTGTTTTTAACACTATGAATATTTCTATACTATGATTTCGCGCGCGAAAGATTCAAATTAACGATAATCATCTGGAGAGAGTAACCGACGGAACCTGGTAATTTTCCGAATTATTCATTCTTTTATTTTTGTAAGTAGGCATGGACTTCAATTGAAAACAACACACAGAAAACGTTGTGCAGATTATCTGCAATCTTATGCAGGTTTTACACATAAGCTGCGCGAACTTCCCACTATGTGTAAAGTCTGCATAGTTATGCATGAAATATGCTTAAAGTATGCATGAAATCTGCTAGTAACCAATTGCAGATTATCTGCACTATTTATGCATGTTCCGCCCATAAGAGTTCCGCAGAAAAAAAAGCCAGTACTCACCGAAACTTTAACGAATTGCGACTTTAACAATTCGGAATTTCATAGAGAAAGCAAGAAAAAATTGTAAATTCTAAATCAATAATTTAAGGGGATAATGGGATAAAATAGAACAGTAGAAGAAAGTGAAAGAGCGCTGTTTGTTGTATTAGTTTCGACTCTTCATCACGCTGTGGGTAGCTAAGGTTTCAGTTTGTCTCAGCCTCCCCTATAAAAGGTAAATAAGTTGAAGAAAATAAGTACGCACGAAAAAATTTAGTAGAAAATCCTCGCAAATTTGCTAGACAGTTCTTTTGAATTGTTAAATAGAAAATATTCTATTGATGCAGTTCCACATAAAAACGCAAGGTCAAAAAAGTCAATNGAAAATCCTCGCAAATTTGCTAGACAGTTCTTTTGAATTGTTAAACAGGTAATATTCTATTGATGCAGTTCCACATAAAAACGCAAGATCAACAAAGTCAATTACGAGGATTTTTTCGCTAATTTTTTTCTCTTGAGTGGTATGAGAGTTATTTCTCAGGTTGCATTTTAATGGTTTAAATGAGAACATTGCTGAAACTTGAAAAAGTAAGAATTCATTTTCTTCGAATCAAAGTGTTGAAAATTACTCCTAAAGTGTCCGTGGAATTTTAATTTTTCCCGAACAGCATAATAGCGAATGATTACAAGGGTCAAACGACGCACACAGAAAACACTATAAAGATAATCCGCACAGTTATGCGGGTTTTGCACATAAGCTCCGCGAATCAACACTATGGGCGGAATCCGCATAGTTATGCATGAAACACGCATAAAATATGCGGATAATCCGCCGATGAACTACGCGGATACTCTGCACCAATTATGCGTATATTGCCCATAAGAGTCCCACGGAAGAAGATAACTGGTGATCACTGAAAATTCGAGGAATTTGGCATTGAAAATTTAAAATTCGATAGAGAAAGTGAGGAAAAAGTGTCAATTCCAATTCAATAATTCTAAGGGGGAGGGGGGCAAAATGGAACAGCTGTGTCTTTTGCATTGTTTTTTCTACTTTTTCCAGCGCGGTGTGGATAACTGAGGTACGTTACTACTTTGCCTCAGCCTCCCCTATCACGCACGAAAAAATGTAATAGAAAATCCTAGCGAATTCGCTTGAAAATGCTATTGGATTCCTATTGAATTTTCTATAAGTTTTTTGCCGTTTCTATTGACATGTTTAATAGAAAATATTATATACAAAAAGTCAATAGAATTTCATTCTTCTATAAAACTTATTCTAGTTAGATGTTTTCTATAAAATTTTCTCGGCTCAAATTTTCTAATTTTTTTTCATTCTATTTTTATTTCTTTCCCTTCAAGAAAATCAAATAAAAAAAACTTTTTATAGAATATTTCCTATGGAACATGTCAATAGAAACGGAAAAAAACTTATAGAAAATGCAATAGAAACCCGATAGAATTTTCTAATGAATTCGTTAGGATTTTCTATTGAATTTTTTCATACGTGCTTAAAAGTGATGGAATCAGGAGGAGTTAATCAAAAATACTTGTCAATTTTCAATGCAGCTCATGCGGTAACGCTGATTGCAATCTTATTTGGCGAGAACACTGAAAGAAAAAACTACTTTCGACAAGGGAGATTTACTTGATACAAGAAAATATTCTCTTGTCGATTCAAAAAATCATGAAATCTTCTGATGAATAATTTTTTTCTCACACTCAGAGGAAAACATCTTTCAACAGGATGAGATTCTCTCGTTCAAAAGTAGTTATTTTTCTCAGTGAATAGCATGAATNATGAATAATTTTTTTCTCACACTCAGAGGAAAACATCTTTCAACAGGATGAGATTCTCTCGTTCAAAAGTAGTTATTTTTCTCAGTGAATACCATGAATTTAATGAATGATAAAATATCACGGCGGATCATCAAATGATCCTCTATAGAAAAACCCCTCAGATGGCTGCATCTTTGATACAGCCTTAAGTTTGCGTGGATACGTGCAGCATGCTCTTCCCTTGCCTTCACCGAACAATAAACGTTCAACGTATTTTGCTTACAATGAAATCGTCACATATAAACACCCTTGATTCTGAATGCGAGAAAAATTTCGGACCCGAACCGTTTTGCCCTGTATATCCATCAAAAACCTCGTTTTTCACGTTTTTAGCTTAGAAATGCCCCTTATACCAGAGTTTTCATCCGATTTCAACTTTTTTTTTTTAATGTTTGCTATACTCTAACGAACAAACCCAAGTATCCGTTTTGCTTTATATTTATC
The DNA here is from genome assembly GCF_001412515.2 of Diachasma alloeum. Taxonomy (NCBI): domain Eukaryota; kingdom Metazoa; phylum Arthropoda; class Insecta; order Hymenoptera; family Braconidae; genus Diachasma; species Diachasma alloeum. The sequence continues at coordinate 55,432 of NW_021680583.1, forward strand.
AGATAATGAGAAAATAATTTTTTTAGTTTCTGTTTTTTTCCTCTTTTTAGTAAATGCCAAAATTATATGTTTTTCGTTATTCCACGTTGTAATCATACGTAATCGAAATATTATAACAAAAAAAATGGGGGGAAAACAACGAATTTTAGCATTCGCTAAAAAGAGGAAAAAACATAAAAAGTAAAAAAAAAACATTTTCTCATCATCTAATAAATGTAAAGTAAAACGGATACTTGGATTTTTTCGTTGGAGTATAACGAATATTTAAAAAAAAGTTGTAATCGGATGAAAACTGTGGTCCAAGGAGTCGTGGTCTTTGAGGCCGAGTCGAGACTTTCAAATTTCACCGCGGTCTCCCCTTAAAAAATTTTTTTTCTGAATGTTGTTTAAAACTTTAGAAATTCCTCGATTATTTTGGAAAACTCAAATTTTATTCAAATTTCCAGCACACCTAAGAATTTTATTCAATTTTTTAACAATTCCGGGAATTTCTTCAGAGTTTCTAGAAACTCCTTGAATTCACTTAAAATTTCCAGAAACTCATTGATTTTTCTCGAAATTTCTAGAATCTTCTTGCATTTCCTTGAATTTTCTAGAAACTCCTTAAATTTTCTCGAAATTTCTAAAAATTCCTTGCATTCCCTAAAATTTTCTAAGAATCCCTGAATTTCCTCGAAATTTGTAGAAGCTTCTCAATTCCCTCGGAATTTTTAGAAACTCCTAGAATTCCAACGAAATTTCTAGAAACTCTTTGAATTTCCTCGAATTTTCTCGAAATTTCTTGATTCCCTCGAAATTTCTAGAAACTCCATGCATTTTCTTGAATTTTCTAAAAATTTCTTGAACATTTTCGAATTTTCTAGAACCTCCTTGAATTCTCTCGAAATTTCTAGAAACTACCTTGAATTTCTAGAGTACCTTGAATTTTCTAGAAAAATCTAGACCTGTAAGCTCAATTTCACAAAACGACTCCTCATAACGAAAACATAGACGTACCCTCATCAAAATTTCGCCCTTATGTGTAAATCATGCCAAATCTGTGCGGAAAGTACGCATAGATGTGCAAATAATCCGCATAAAAATTGTATATTTCATGCATAGTTATGCGGATAATCCGCATAACTATGCATGATTCACGCACTATTTATGCATGATTTGCACATAAGAGAGTGACTTAGGCTTATGTGTGAATCCCACATAACTATGCAGATTATCCACATAAGTGTGCAGATAATCTACACAGCGTTTTCTGTGTGAATACACTGATAGAAAAGGTGGAACAATTTAGTTGCTGCTAACGACACATCTTAATTATTACAACGATTCGTCAACTGTTAACGAATAGTGGAAATAGTTAAGAAGCCTTGTTAACAGGAACTAAATCCTTTCATCAGTGTAGAGAAATCGAAAATGAGAGGAACAGGAATGTTACACTGAGAAAAATCCCGGGCTCGTTCAAGGGTGCTTAATTCGGCGCATTGTCCTTATAAATGCGTTCAAAGGCGCATCAATTTAATTTAAAAGAATTTTCAAAACAAGGCTCTTCAATCAAAGTCGCGAAAATCTTCATTTCAAAGGCCGACGAGACCTATAATTTTGGGAAAAAAATGGAACATAGGAGACAAATATGTAGGGAAGAGTAAGGTGAAACGGACTCAATTTAGTCATCCGTATCTACCGCCTGTTTTTGTGGGTGTTTATATTCAATTGCTTTCGCGGTGTCCATGCATGAGCCTGGAGAGAACCGGCGAATGGTGTTAGAATGACGTTAAAAAAGAAAGAAAAATATCCACATTCATTTAATATTTCACTACTTAAAATTCGAAAGATTGAGAAAATCAACTTGGAAATTTCAATTTATTAATTTCAAAGCAAATGAACCGAAAATCGTTCTTCATTAAATTTCTCAAAAGTTTGAACATCTGCTAAGCAAATATTCGCTTTTCAAAATTGTATAAATTTATAGTTCTTTTAAATTTGATATTGCCAGGAACGAAAAGGACCCAGATACATTTAATCCTTTTATAGCTTTAGTCAACAGTTTAAAAATCCGAAATGTCTCGACTATTTCTATTACGGTTGTTTATAACACGTAAACAGCCCAAAATAAAGGCCATTGAAGACTTGAAGCTGGAAACTCGATGCATATACATCCTTTCACCCGAATTACCCTCCAGTTTACGTAGACCCTTCGGACCCCAAGCGGTACCACCCGCTTCTCCTACTTATTCCCAATTTCACCATTCCTATCTACTGTTACCAAACTGAACAATTCATCCAATCATATATGATCCTAACTATCCCCTTCATTCTTGAAGTCATACGTTAAAATTTATTCACACGTTTCACCAGTTCCAACTTAGCTCTCGAGCAAGTAACTAACTACAATTATTTCAACGATTATATACAGTATTTAATAAATGTAAAATATATAAGTAACCTGCAATCCGAGTATTTTATGAAGTCTTTTTGAAAACTTGTCACGGCATTAACGATCTTTAAATGTTTAGTAAGTCTTTAAACAATGCATTAGAAGCAAAAGAAGATTCAAACCATTCAATTTCGCCAGTCAACGAAGTCATTCATTAATTCGTTAAAAAATTCAAAACCAGTTGAGTGAAAAGACGGCAGCGTGACCACTTCTCGTAATGATAATAGAAGATAAATTCTTCGGCTTCACCCACATTACGAGAACGTACTGATTTTCATAACGAATGTGGATGTTTATATCTACACTCTAAAAACTACCAGTCTTAAATTAAGATCATAATATCCGGAAATTTGAAATCGGAAGTCAGTCTTAAAAATGGCGAACACCTAACGAGCATACAATTTAGGGCTTTTCGTTCATAGTCTTGAAGCGTTTTCTCGTACACATTAGTATATTTCAATGCGAATGCGTAAAAGTGTGTTTTGATCCATCCCCTACCCTTCCAAGGATAAAAGAACATTTTCTCCGTGAGTATCGAATCCTATTTTTCATCTCAATGTGCCCGATTGGAAATTGCGTCAGGCGGACCGAAGATTTGATCAGATCTTGATATGTCGGCGGACAGATTTGACTGATCAGGTACTACTTGATGAGGAACTGATCAGTTCTTGATCAAGTTCTGATTCGGCGACCTGATCTGAACCTGAGATCCGTCCCTTTCAATCACTCAGATCAAGCTCGGATTAGATGGGCCTGAACACAAACTGAGGTCAGCCTGCTTGCAATTATTCTGATCAGATTCGCATTAGCTCGGCCTAATCTCAAAAGTGAGCAGTTCGCCTACAATTGCTCTGATCAATTTTGGATTGGGTGGGCCTGATCTCGAAATGAGGTCCATCTGCTTGAAATCATTCTGATAACTTTCTGGTGTGGTGGACCCGATCTGGAGTTGAGCCCTCCGCCGGCAATCACTCGGATTAAATTTGGATTAGGTGGCCCTGAACGTAGACTGAGGTTCGTTTCCTTGCAATTATTAGGTGGCCATGATCTCACACTGAAATCTGGCTGTCTGAACCCAGTTTGATCTGATTTGGATCCAGTCCACCTGATCTCAATTTAAATAACCCTTGTCCAAGAATCGATTTTTTAATATCAAATGGGGCCATGGGGGAGGGAGGCGTATATACAGTATCACCAATATATAAGAAAAGTATCCAAGTTTCACTCAACTTATCGTAACTGCACCAAGTTTCACTTTATTCGTCAGTGTTATTATTATTATCACCTTTATTATCAATTGATGATGTAAATAAAAATTAACTGAAAAAATATTATACTGCGGAGCATACGGAAACACGTGCAAAATCATAAATAATTCCAAAGTTAACGAACACTGTAGTAGCGCGATGGTCAAATGGTTAGGGCATAGGAATAGTAATCGTCAGGTCCTCGATGTGATCCCCGGCGTGGGTAAAATAACGTTTTTTCAGCGGTGATTACGTTAGAAATTCATTAACAGGGGCGATTGACTGCGAAAAAAGTCGATTATCTTTCATTTTAAATTATCACTGTGGATAATTAATGTTGGTACCGGTGCACACGTTATCCTGTTCGTATGAATTTGGCTTCATCAAGTTCAAATCCATTCGCCCTGATCCAATTCGGATTGGTCAGAGGCGCTACATGTTTGATCAAGTCCTGATCCGTCAACTTTATCAAAACCGGATCCGCGGTCAGGTATGACCTGACCCGGACTTGATCCGAACCTGGCTGAAATTTTACATTATGCACAAATGATGAAAAGCCATATATGGCTTTGTTTGTTATACTCTAGTTTTTTTTTGCGACATTAAAAAGCATAAGTTTCCGGACAGATAATTGCAAACAATCAGATTAAAAGCTTCTGAATGACATGATGGCCATATTGGATGGTTTGAATCCGCGCGTTCCTGACATCTGCCAACAGTGCATTCGCGTCACTACTCAGACTAAATTTACGGGGTTATATGGAATAGATGTATAGTATTGCTGAATGATCATTAGAGGTTATACAAATGAGAGTTACATGTAAAATTGCATGAAATATTGTTCACAATATTCATTGAAGAAGCTCCTGAAAAGAATACATTCAACAATAACAAATCTGATCAATTATGGGGATGGCGAGATTTTTGACATAACTGAAATCTTACCTGAAAAGAAGTTGGTCGCCTGACTACCTCAATTTCCCAATATCTTATTGAGTTTTAATTTTAATTTTCTATTTTTTCCTTTTGAAATCAGGCAATTTAAATTTTTTGCCGAGGGGTTTTAATTTATAAATTTGACGTTATAATATTTTGAGGTAACTCTGAATGAAATTGGCAACTTTGTCCTTCTAAGAATGGAAACTGTCTCCTTATTCGATGAAATATAAATTTAATTACGATAAAATTTTCTCTCTCCACTACTCATGTGTGAGTATTCTCACGTCTAGCAAACAACCAGTGTACCACAAATGAATTCCGCCCCTCGCACTCTGTTTGATTTGTCTAGTGTGGTATTTTCGCACGCGGAAATAGTATTGTTAGTGAATGTCCATGAAAATGATGGTGAAGTTGACATGAAATTCAATTAGAAATTTTCGGCTGCAAATTTCATTAACAACGATAATGAGATTTCTCTACTGAGAGAATATTTGATGATTCCTTTATGCAACAAAGTAAAAAATTCAATAAGCCGTATGTATAACTAGGGGGTATTCCATTTGTAGAGTTCACGATTTGCTGAAAACTCGAGTGGTTGGAGGACATTGACAATCGGGCAGTAGTCCAACTCTTGAGCTGTTTTTATCGAGGGGAGGAGAATACAAAATATTCATAAAAGATTTCCAGAACCAGAAAAGTTTATTCCCAACACGGGCACTGGCATAGCGGGCACTGGCACTGGCCGAAATTATAGGGGAGGGTGGGGCAAAACGGCCCCCCTTCAATTGTCAATAACTTGTGAATGACATTGTGAAAATTCCCAGTTTCAACTTCATTTTGAAGATAATTTTTCATTCTTCAAAACGAGCTCTAACTCATCCCAATCGGATTATTGAATCGGAAAATATTGACGATTGAAGGGAGGCCGTTTTGCCCCATCCTCCCCTAAATGTATCTACGATATTAACTGTATACATAGATACAGGGAAGTGTGGGGCAAAATGGACCAGACGGGCAAAACGGACTGCAAGGCAAAATGGACCGCTGACGTCAAAGTAATATTTTTGATTAAAAAAATTAATTCGTTCGATTTGGACATCCTTGTTTACATTGACGTATTACAAACAATAAATTTGGGGGAAAAAGTATGTGTCAAATCGTGAAAGTAGAATTGTAGGATTGCTTCGCTAGGGTCATACTTCGCAAAGATCAACCCTCGCGAACTTCAAAATCGTAACAGTCATGTTTGACAAGGGTCAAACGTTGCATGGGTTGTCTCCACTATCAGGCCAATTGATCAGTTTGTAGATCAATTCTTTTTGATGAAGGGTCTGAATCATTCACAAAGAGAAAAGAATCCTTGTTTCTAGCAACTCGTGTTTCTAGAATATAACATGCGGAACATGCGGAAATTCTTGAAACAAGTGAAAAATTCAAAAGATCTACAAACGAATTAATTGACTTGATAATGGAGATAACCATTGCAAGGTTTGAACCTCGCAAAGCCTGATCTTTGTGAAGTATGACTCTTAGAAGGCAATCGTACAATTCTACTTTCACAATTTGACCCATATTCTTTCCCACAAACTCATTCTTTGTATTACCTCAATGTGAACGGGAGTGTGCAAATCAAACGAATGAATTTTTTCAATGAAAATTATTACTTTTACATCAGGGGTCTATTTTGCCCTTCGGTCCGTTTTGCCCGCCTGGTACATTTTGCCCTACCCTCCCCTATGAATTTGGCAGTCTGGAGAAAGGGCCTTGGGGATTTTACTGTCTGGGTCAGTCGTCTATTCGAACTTTAACGCCTCTCAAATACTTAAAAATTCTCATTCACCAACGATTTCTCTTTCTCAAAATATCTGGTAGAATCTCATTCGTGCCATTACCGTATATAATTGACGTATCTCATCTATTTTTCATAGCTATTGAATTTTTTCTCTCCATATCCAATTGCTCAACTTGACGGTGACTACGTTATTAAATTTCTTAAAATTCATTTTTTGAATTAGTTGATTTTTTATGGATAATCGGCTTTCCCCATTATGAATCAAGGGTGTCAATCAATAAAAACCACCATCAAACTCTAACCGAACCCACTGGAATTGCCGCTCTCAGTCGAAACCAGGAGCACGAACGTGGACGTGGCGGCAGGCTCTCAAACGAAGACACTACCACAATCACCTCACATTTCGATTAATCGGGGCTAAGCCTGAAGAACAATTGAACTAATCATCCCCCCATCGCACCTTCAAGCGATAAAAATTATAAGTTTTTTCAGAAATCCACATTTGAGATGTTGAGTGTCTATCATGACTTATTTCCCAATTACCTCAAATTTGTTTAAAAGTTGTTAAAAATTTAATTATTAAAAAGAACAATTCCAAAGTTTGTCGCTCCTCAAACTCACATAATTTCTCCCGAAGACGACAAAACAGAGCCCAGACAAGAGCTAACAGTAAAATAATTATTGAAAGACATTTTTCATCAAAAAGTCGCAGATAGCAAATTGAAAAAGGCGTTGATTCGAGTTTCTACTGGAAAAGTAGCCATAAAATTGAATTCAGCTAACTTTCTATTAATATTATTACTTTTTAATCCATATTTTTGGAAGACTAGCTTTTACTTCTCTCCACCTTCGCTCAACAGTCTGAATGTGGGTTCCATCATAAAGATTAACAAATCCCTTGGAGTGGTTTACCTGGCGATGGTCAAATCCCAGGCCTTCCAACCCCGGATAGCCCTTCCAACAATCAGTGTGAACAACTGTATTGAAATCAACCTGGTTGAGGATTTCTTTGGACAACGTCCCCCTGCTCCTCCTCCTGACAGGAACCATAAACTTTCTCCTCGTCTCCCTCTCAATTGCACCAAGGATTCAAACACCCTCTGCGCAACGACCCCCATTGGATTTTTCGAATCCGCACCTTCATTTCGTCCGCCTCCCCGACCCTCCCGACTCCCCCCAACTTCACTCTGAAACTGGCTTTCACCCTCTGTGCTGAGAAAATATCAATTCTTTTCAAATATTTATAGACTGTCTTAATATTCACTTGAACCTGTGTTACTATTTCGTTTAGTGATATTTTTTTTTGTTAAATGAAATGTACAATGCAATAATCACCCAATGGTAGCTGATCGTCTTCTTTTTCACACAAGCTCTCAAATTTTACGAAAAACATGTATGCAACGTGTCGGCGGCGAAACGAGTGACTGGAATTCGGCAATCAATGCCTAATCCTCCCCATCCCACCACCACCACGCAGGTATACGAGAGTTGGTGTTAGCACGTGAGTGCGACGGCTAGAGAGCATTTCTATACGTTTAAATAGCTGAGATTGAAATGTGTAACTGTGAAATTTTAAATTTCTCGTCTAGGCAACTATCTTGGTCATGTACCACTTGACACTATCACCATTTTTCTCTCGGGTCATTGGATCCCTGCAACTGTCTCTAAATTTCATGCGACTGCATTCAGAATCTCGACACTCTGCATCTCCCGCAATCGCAGGCACTTCTTCACCTCCACTTTCATTTCCACTGGAGTCTGCGACTGGCAATCATTCATTCTCTCCATCCAGGTAATCCAAGAGTTGATATTAAATAATTATATACCCTCCTGTCGTTCAGTAGCAGTATGTAAACATAGAGAGATGAGAAAAACAAAGTTATGTAGAGAAGACGAAAAACATAAGTGTACACCGTCATCTTGCGTAAATCGTGTCCTGCCTCCGTATGAAATATAAGATGCGGGACACGCCGAGTGCTTGCATAATAAAGTGAGGCGAATAGTCTGGGTGGGCGAAATGTCACCTGCTCCACACCTCCACATCCCCCTCTCCCTCATTCCGTCGAGATGTCATGCAGAAAAGGCTTGCTCTCTTGCCATTCACCTCTATATCCCACACGATGTATGTCATCAGCAAGCTAAAACGTTTTTGATATGCCAGCACTGAAGCAACGCTCGATATTGGAAGCCACTGTGCCCGGATCACTCTACTGGGACTCCCAAATGCTCACTCCAACCATCCACACCAATACATGTAATATCCAAAATGCTTTTATCAGAACCAGAATATCATAGCGATTTGATTCGACGATGGTCTACATCAATGTTTAGGGTGATTGCAGGTACTTACATGTACAATTGAAAGCAACTGAATTTCGGTAGCTTTGGAAAGCCGGGATAATCGCGTGCATACACACAACCCCTTCAGCAATCCCAATGCTCATCCTGAAACCAACATTAGATCGAACCGCCTAGAATCCTGTCGACATCATTATACCGCATATGGACCACTGTCGCTTATTCGGTAATTCAATTATACCTGAAACCTATATACATGAATGTGCTGTGCTCGTGGTATTTTGAGGTGATGCTTCAGTATCTGATGTCCTCAACACACTTGTAGAATCTGCATTTGACGCCTGCACAATTGTAGGTCCAAATTCATTCTGTATATACATCCCTGTTGGAAAACCCATCCATTCTGTGTATACCAATTGGTGAATTGATCCAGTTGAATCTGTTTTGGGAGAGTGTAATGTTACCGATGCTGAAAGGGAATGCAATATGAAAAAGCTATCTCAATTTTACCTCCCTCGTAGCTATGTGTTGACGCCTACGTACTCAGCTTACAGAAAAACAGTTTCGCATGGCAATAGAAGATCGAGTGACACGAATTTGTGAATTGCATTTTGGATATATAGTGAACCTATAATCTTTATGTTGTATGTAAAATACGGTATATTCCATATTGAATATTACGTTTTCCTCAACTATGAGAGTTACTTGGTATGGAGGAGAGAGTAGTATGATGATAAAAGAGATTATCTGTCGCATACAAAAATCAAAGAGGGAATGAAAGCCGAGGTAAAAAAACAGGGCTGAGAGGGGAATAGTAGATAAAACACGACAGTTTCATCCGATATCCAAAGTCAACGGCCGGATAAATCAGACAGCCAGTCCGCTCATGATCCATAGAACGCATATACATCGCACTCAGTTCCGGGGTGAGTAGGACTGGAAAACAGCAAAAGGTGGGTCAAAAACTTTTTCCTCGATAAATGGTCAGTTTTTTTTAACCTACACATGAATCGTTCTCTATCTGATATTTGACAACATATTTCCATGTTTAATCCTTATTATTTCTTGTGCATTTTGCGTCTTATTTTTTTGATGATTACCTCATCCAAAATAATCTTGAGGTGCTTTGTCAGCAGTGAGTTAAAATTACGTCTGTGATGGGTCAACCGGAAATATTACTCAATGGTGCCATTCAATCATCTTGTTTGGTTCTGGTCTTTATGCCACATGGAAGTGGTAGGAGGATTCAGTACAACAATTAGGTCTAAAACATGGTCCTATTAACAGTGACAGTAATCAGCTTTTCGTGTAAGACCTTGGGAGAGAAGCAAGTACGATGAAGAAACCCGCTAACGATGTATTCAAACTAATATCGTGGTTTGGGCTGGGTATACGCACCAAGATTTTATCCAGATGGTGCATAGTGTTATGTAGAAATGTTTGATGAGCTTTATGGTGTAGTTTAGATGGAGTATCGTGTTTAAGCACGTGCTTCCTAATATTCCTCGCTGCGAGATGAATTTTTCTTGCTTTATTCTGCTTAATTTCAGGATAGTTGATTTTTTCTTGCGTTCGCATGCTGCTTCCTCACGAATGGAATATTCAGTGGGAATGTCTCCAGCGCTTGCGCGGGGTATTTCATGTCAAACTTTACACGTGAGTGACTGTACAGACTTTGGAAAAATGGGCCCTTGAGGAAATAAGGAAAGGGATTAATGCAGGTTTCAAAACGTCGTTACACAGGTCAGATTCCAATTCGATATGTCGATAATAATTGTTTCAAAAGGTGATGTTCAATATCTGCAATGAAACATCTCTCTATGAACTACGTGACCTGAAATACACTGTAGGAAACTCTAATGAAGAATTTAATTTTATAGAATCGTTGCCTTTGACCTCAAATCGAATACAAAATATCCGCAAACAGTTCTTTAGTGTAAAATTCTGAGGAAAAAATTATCCCAGTCATTACTGTTATTAAATTTGAATGGAATTTTAATGCAATTTCAATAAATTTGAATTTTTTCTAAATTGAGATATTATGACATTGAACCGAAACACAACTGCAGTAGATTCTCCCTAGTTGCACGCCCGTTAGTTGCTCGTTTTCCCCTAACTCTGTTCTCGGACGCTCGAGAGTTGTCCCCTATTCTCGCCCACCTTAGCGCTTTCTTTTGTCTTCTGTACTTAAACAGAGATCCAAATAATTTTATTGGAAAATAAAATTATTAATTTTCTCACATTTTTCTGAGAGCTTGGGTCGGCATTGGTTGAGGAGTGGAGGCCAGTGGAAAGTTGTGAATTTCTTGGAAATGGTACCTCTGCAGCCCTTTCGATGATCGACTAACGAGAGTCTACTGTATGCGAAGTCTACCGAAAAATTGCATGCGAAGGGTTATGTTGTTGGATGTCTCGTAAGTCGGTTATGTTCTCAGTCAGTCGAAGTACATACACTGTTAAAAATTTTCGTTTGAATTTTTCGCGTCAAATTCCTTAAATTTTTATCGTGTTCAATTTCTACTGAAATTTCAGGAAATCTTGTCATTGAGAAATCGAATATTCCATTGATTTTCTAAAAATCAACAAAATACTTGATTTTTCAGTACAATTATTAATTTTCAAGTAAATCTCATGCAATCGCAATTACCCCATAGTGAAAAGAAAATTGGAAATTTATCCAGCAATAAATTCATATTTCATCATTGATTGTTAGTATACCGAATCTGAACCCAAAAAAAAGAAACACCGTTTATATTATTGGGGCGTTGTGGTTGAACATTAATTTTTTTTTATTTCAAGAAGTGTTGACATTAATATTGTTGCACATGGTGAAATAATTAATGCAAGCTGTAAATTCCAGTTTCATTATTCCATAAAAATTGATAGAAACTAGAAAAATTCAATTCAATGTATTCTTCAAATCCCAGTCGATTAGAAATTCAGCTTAATTCGGTACTGAGTATTCATGATTTTATTGGAAATTCTAGAAAGTTGGCGAATTCGGGTTCTCTTGGTGTTTCAAAATTTGAAATTCTGTTGAATTTTTATATATAACTAGCGCCACTCCGTCCGCAAGCGGCCGGATTGTTGATGCCCCTTTCGTTATGCCCTTTTTTCCTGACAGATTCAATATTCCTTTTTTCAATTCATTGTTCATAATCGTTCTAATTGCAAAAAGCAACGCAACTGATGGAAATAATATATCCCAATTTATTAGCTTTAAATTTTGTTAATTTTTCATATTGCAATAAATGACTTGCTCATGTGCTAATTGCTATGCTCACTGAATAAAAGTTCGATCATAATTATAATCCACTTTCTTCTCGAACGTAAGCCAGAGAGTAGATTTCTGGTGGACACTCAGATAATTTTTATAATTAGTTCACTCGTTAATTCAATTAATCCGTTGTTCATATCATCAATATAATTCCACGCTTAGAATATCATCACCTAATATTTTCAGCACCAAATTAAAAATTACAATTTTAAATGATTGTTTGACTTCTGCTCTATCCTTTTTTGAGAGTCTGAAATTCACATTAATAATTAAAATAATATTACATAGTTATCATCATTTTTATTATTAGCAGTTATGGAATATTGAGTCAAAGCTTTTTTTGTTTAATCATATCAGAAATTTTTAATTTAAATATTGCTACTATTTGTTCAAAGTGAAACAATCGACTATCATTTTCAGTATGTTGCATTCAGATTCTTCTATACTTAAGGTAAAAAATGTCGGAATGTTTCATCCCAGAAAACAATTTTTGCCAGTGCCATCTAAAATTTAACAGGACATCGGCAATTTGTCAACAAATTGTCGACATACTGTTTGCTGGGATAATTCTAACTATTGATTCTAATTAACTTTGAGGGAAACCCCAGTAAACGCACCATTGAGGAAGTTCAATCATTCTATTTTCCTGTGGCCTAAATTATTTGGGCAATTATAATTTGTTTATCAATCGAAAATACAGCGTGATTTGGTACAGAATATTCATCGTTTAAATAAGAATTCAAGTAGATTGAAAAGTTCTTCGCTTCACATGCTGGTTAAAAGTGTTGAATTTCATTAAATTTACAGTGAAATTTGAAATTTCATGACTTTTTCCTCTCAAACAGAAGTAAATGTCTCTCGCCTGAAAATTACTACTGAACTGTCCATGACATTTAAATTTTTTTCCCAACACTATAATTACTGCTTACTCATAATTATTAGAGAACATTTTTAAAATCTTCTAAAAAAATTAAAAGTCGACTGTTCTGAGTTTGGTCAGAAAATTGCGATTTTCGGAGACCACGACTTTTTTTGCTTCCGAATGGAAGCTTTGTAATCATGATTTTTTTCTATTTCTGAATTTTGGGTAGAAATGCCTAGAAATTCCATGATACGTGAAAAAAGATGTTTTTAAAAAATGTCTGTATATGAGTAGGTATGTGTGTGCACATGTGTGTTCGTATGTCCAGAACTGTCCCCGTAACTCGAGAATTATTGAGGCAAACATGCTGAAATTCTGGCTGCTAATTGGTACTACTGAGACTCAAATTTGTGCTAAATTTCAGCTCGATCGGTTAAGCGGTTCCTGAGATATAGCGATTCTTCGAAAATAGTTTTTTGCCGATATCACCTGCACCGATTAGATTCTTTTTTCAAAATACTCGTCACGATGATACCTATTTAATTGGATTGAAAAAAGACCATTACACCCTGAGCAAAGTAGTTTTATTCTCGTTTTTTCATTTTTTCCTTGAAATTACTTGTTCGCACCGAAATTTGAAAAATAATCGAGATAGAAACTTAAAACTTAGTATCATATTAGGTTTCATGGTAAAGAAGTTTGGGATGGTGGATGAACGAAATCTTTTGGTCAATATCTCAAAAAGTATTTTCTCGATTTCATTTTTTTTGCTTTCAAAATGTGCGTTTTCCTGCCATTTATCTAGATCCAACAAAATATGGGTACCATCCCATTGCAATTTTTCAAGATATCGTCGTTTTTGTATTCTTTGCACGGAGTTCACTTCTGCGCACTATGTCATGGGTAAGAGTCAGGGAAACATTTTGAAATTTTGGTTTCTAGTTAGGATTGTCAAGGAACATTCCTATATCAAATTTTAGGTCTATATATTTGATAGTTCTTGAGATGAAATAATTCACCCAAAATTTTTGAGAAAAAAAAATAACGCATCTATATTTCAACGTCCATTTTCACAGCAGGATTATTGATAAAGCCATATAACATCAATATTGTTGCATGAAATGGCAAATTTATTTGATAGAAATAGGGGAAAATGAGTGCGATTGGCCTTAATATTTTCAAAAAATGGGAATCCGTATTCCTTCATTTTTTGAAAACATACATTGGATCCATGCGGAAGCCTACTACTAATGAAATGTGGTAGAAATGAGAATAGGGGAAATATACGTGGAGAGTAGCAATCATATGGAATCTGTCAAATGGCTTCTGTCACACTACCTGTTTATTTAACTAAGTCAATAATAATATATTTTTTACTCTAAAAATGATAGTTTCTGAATTGTAAGGAATTTTTCCCTTTTCAGAATTTCACCAAAATTTAATTGGATGCCTAAAAATATTCTTCTGAAAGTTTGCGCCATTTCCATTATTCATTCCTAAGAATGTCGAAAAAAAGCAATTATTTGCAGAATCTCGTTCGAAAGACGCTGATTATCCATGCTTTGTTTTCGAATTGTTCCCAGCCAATTCGATGACGAAATTGGACCATTGAAAATCTGTAAAGAAAAAGTATTTCGACGTTTTCATTTTACGGATAAAATTTAATATTCGTTGATTTTGGGATATACCTAAGTCTTGATTTCATTAAACATAACCTCGAAAAATAAAAAATGACTTGGAAAAACAGGAGATCAATTTTGTTGATTCCACCCTTGGCATTCAAGTTAATCTAATTATCAATCACTCCAATTAGTATGTCAGTTCTTAACACTTATCACTGACAAATAACTTGTGATTCAACTCATCATAACCAAATACATGTATAGGAAACATGCTCTGATATAATTTATGCTTGCACGGTGTTTGTTCTTTATTTGGGGCTAGAAGTCCGCTTTAAAATTCGCGCGCATTTTCTTGAAACATTGAGGTATCATTTTTTACACTGCCATCTTGCGGTATTTCTCCGCAACCTTGTACTAATCAGCTCATGTGATGCCCAGTTCTTTTCGATTAATCGAAATCGAATGCAAAATAATCGATTATCCCCATGAAATCCGCCATGCTCGATTAGTGATCCGTGTCGCTTTTTATATAGGCTACAAGTGTTTAAAAATTATGGGGTATTTTCCAATAGTTTTCTTGTAAACAATCAAATGAAACAAGTTTTCCAGGGTAAAAAATCACCAGCAACGATTTTTCTGGAAAACTTGGCGTCTTCGTTTGTATGGAGGTGTCACGTCATAACGACGTACAATAATTATTATTAATTCCAACTTTTGGAAATAATAATAATTTCGGAAATTAAAAAAATATCATATTTAAATACCAATGGAATCATACGATTCTAATGGTATATTAAACCAATCGTCTTACATCCGGTAAGACGATGGAAAAATTTATAATTTGAGATCGATCATGTGCTTCATATCACACGGGTGGTATGAACCCGCGTTGCTGAGGCCCTTATCGCCCTGGTTTCGGGTTGCTGTTGCGAGGCAGTCCACCTCGTAACAGTCCCACCATTGTCCAATGCTTCCCTCCCTTCACCTCACTCTTCACACCTAACTACGCATCTTTATTTTTCCCTCCTCCCCGCGCTCCTCGTGCCGCGAAACGGTTCACGCGCGCTTGTTCCCCTATTCCCTCTTCTCCGCGCCCCTCTTACCAAGGAACGCGACCACGCTGGCTACACCAATTTTCCCCCTCCCCTAATAAGACGCGTGTCTCCTCGATCTACCTACCCCCTCTCTCTACAGAGTGTACTCAGCACTCATCCCCATCTTATTCCCCACCCCCCTACGATTAAAAATTCGTGTATGCATTTACATACACGAATTAATATTTGACGACGCAAAAAGGGCATCGCCCATGTAGTCAGTCGATCAGTCAGTCAGTCGTATCGTGATTCTGCCCCGGAAAGGAACAAAACAAATCTAAAGTAAAAAGGAATACCAAAGGATAGCTAAAACCAGCAAGAAGAAGGATAGCTAAAAACAACAAGAAGGAATAATAATAAAGGAGCAAGACGGAAAAACCCAAATAAAGCAAAGGTAAAATCCAAATTCTACAATCGCGAGTGTTTTTTGAAAATTTACATATCAATTTCGTGATTAAATTCGATTTTAACACTTATTTTCCGCGAGTGTTTTCCGAAAAATTACATATCGAATTTTCTGATTAAATTCTATTTTTGAAATATTATTTTTGCGAATATTTTCCGAAAATTTACATATCAAATTTAGTGGTTAAATTCGATTTTGACATTTTATTTTCGCGAGTGTTTTCCGAAAATTTACATATCAAATTTTGTGATTAAATTCTATTTTGGAAATATTATTTTTGCGAATGTTTTCTGAAAATTTACATATCAAATTTTGTGGTTAAATTCGATTTTGACATTTTATTTTCACGAGTGTTTTCCGAAAATTTACATATAAAATTTTGTGATTAAATTCTATTTTTGAAATATTATTTTTGCGAATGTTTTGCAAAAATTTACATATCAAATTTTGTGGTTAAATTCGATTTTGACATTTTATTTTCACGAGTGTTTTCCGAAAATTTACATATAAAATTTTGTGATTAAATTCTATTTTTGAAATATTATTTTTGCGAATGTTTTGCAAAAATTTACATATCAAATTTTGTGGTTAAATTCGATTTTGACATTTTATTTTCGCGAGTGTTTTCTGAAAAACTACATATCAAATTTTGTGATTAAATTCTATTTTGAAATATCATTTTGCGAATATTTTCCGAAATTTACATAATCAAATTTTGTGATTGAATTCGATTTTTGACATTTTATTTCCGCGAGTGTTTTCCGAAATTTACATAATCAAATTTGTGATTAAATTCGATTTTTGGCATTTTATTCTTGCGAAGGTTTTCCGAAAATTTACATATCAAATTTTGTGATTAAATTCTATTCTTGAAATATTATTTTTACGAATATGTTCCGAAATTTACATAATCAAAGTTGTGATTAAATTCGATTTTTCACATTTTATTTCGCAAATAAAAATCCGGGAATTCTGTATTAGATTTTTCACAATAAATTTCAATTTTTCTGGAACTAAAAATTCATTAATCAATTAAAATTTCCCTTATTTAATTTCGGGAATACATTCCGAAATTCTTACATTTAAATTTTATAAATTAAAAATCAAATTTCTCATATTTATTTCGGGAATATTTCCAAATTTTCCACCATAAAAATTCCGTTAAATTCACCATTTCCTGTTCTAATTTCGGGAATATTTTCCACATTTTCCACCATTAAAATTCCGTTAAATTCACCATTTTCCTGTTCTAATTTCGGGAATATTTTCCACATTTTCCACCATTAAAATTCCGTTAAATTCACCATTTTCCTGTTCTAATTTTTAGAAATATTTTCCAAATTTTTCCACCATTAAAATTCCGTTAAATTCACCATTTTCCTGTTCTAATTTCGGGAATATTTTCCAAATTTTCCACAATTAAAATTTTGATTTTAACCTTAGAAGGTTCATATTCCGAATTTTTGCGAACTAAAATTTTATTTATTTTGATTTCACTTTAATTCCGACGTCGTCACAAAAACCTTCTTTTCGTAGAAAAGGTTCGATTACTTTCAAGTATTCAAATATTAAATTCTTTGGAACACTTCCGTGGAACAAATTCCATTCCTTCCGGTTTCTTCATTTAATAAAATCTTACCCTCTTCAGAAGCTATTGATCAAGGACAATTGACTAGAGGCTAAGGATAACCCTGAGGCATTACCTGAAGCATTATCTGAGGACCATCTTCCAGTTCATCCAATTACATATATATCCTAAATTTTAATTAGAGCTACCGTGAGTTAATTTAAATTGACCATTATTATTTCATTGTTTCTTTCTTGTGGATTTCCAAATCAAAGAATTCTTTATTTTCCACTATGTCTTTAGAGACATTAGTATCGATTTCTTCGGATTGAATTCAATTATGTTCAATGTCTGATAATGATTATATTATATATATTTAACACCAAATATTGTTGTCAAATGAATAGACCTTCTGTGATAACTATTATTATCATATTCAAGGAGATTCCTGATTGTACTTCCATTATTTTTATTAATTAGAATCATTGTGCTTGAATGAGACATTCCATTCAGGAATTGAAACCTTTTATATTTATTACTCCGTGTGAAAGGGAAATTCTCACCCTCATTAATACTTTGAATTCTTTAACTTCAGAAGTAAAAATTTCCAATAATTATTGATTGTTGATCAATCAATTCAATTTATTTTGTACTAGCGCCACCGCGGCCGCGACGTTGATGCCCTGTTGTTATGCTTTTTTCTATTTCTTCCATTCATTTCGTTCTTTTCCAAAGATTAATTATTCATCATTATTCTTATTGTGCTGAGATTGATGGAACCAATGCATATTAGTTCCTCGCCTGTTCAATTTCAATATTTCAATAAGTGATTTTTCGTTTTTTTTTTCTATGAAATTTGAAGATTTTGTAGAATTGTCAGGAAAATTTGGAAGAATGTCTCGATTTTTTATCAATTATTATTTTCTCCTCCCTTATTGCAGTCAATACTTAGAAAGAAGTTCATTGCTTTCTTGAATTTTTATTTTGAATTCAAGAAAATGTTTTGAAATCCGTGCCCTTTTCCCTACCAATTGGTCATGAAAATGGATCTTCATAGTTCCCATTTGATTTCCGGATCCAACTTTTGGAGTATCGATTTTCATTCGAGTGCTTATTCGACATTTTGGTGCCTCTCTCCTATTATATAAAATTCCTAATATTTGTTCCTTGTTTTTGATTATTTTTCCATTGCGTGCCCGGCTTCAATCATCTGTTTCATCTCCTCCATGCTTCGAGCGTCGCGACATATGCGAATCGACTTTTCATACAATCGATTCTCATTCGAGTGTTCATTCGAGATTTTTTCGCCTCTCTATTATTATATAAGAAAATCTCATTCAAGGTTAGAGTCAAGTCCTCAATGATTAAATTTGTTCATCATTCTGACATTAAACTCAGAGAACAGATGAGAGGACACAAAATTAATTATTAATATTTTTTTTTTGTGTTTGTTGTTTTTTGTATATTAATCAAATTTTGATTTAAAAGGAATTCAAAGGGTTCCGATAATGAATGAAAATAAAATTTTGAATGGAATGATTCAATCAATTTGAATTGTTGAATACCATTGTTATCAGAACTTGTAAAATCAGAGGAAAATTTTATTGGACTAAAAGTTAAAAATCCATGTTAAGCAAAAATCTGTCTTTCTTTTTATTTCTGGATTACCTAAAAGCACTCACCATTCCCAGCTATTATCATAACGGATAGGCTAAAATAGGTGGAATCAATACTCATATTTTCGGATTTATCAAGGGTAAGTCTATGAAATCATGACGTAACAGAGGTAAACTTGGGGAAACGTTCGGTTAATTTTGAAACTCGTGTGAATAAGGAAGATAATTTTCCCGGCCAAGTTCCGGTCAAGAGATCTGTACTATGAGACGAAATCAACAGTTGAGAGATGGGAAGTTTGAATTTGATTTATAAAATTTTTGTTTTTTATATCTAAACACTCTAAAAAAATGGCTGTTTTAGAATCGAAAATTGACAGTAGAATACCGTGTACTCTACGCAAAACAATATCGAACGGCGGAATTTTATTGCTTGATATGTAGATGAGAAATATTATTATTGACATTCGAAATTTTATTTTTCTCCCGGCTGAATCGAATTCAATTTCACCTGCCGGAAAAGTGTCACTAAACTGTGCATAAAATTTCAATTTTTTTTCTAATAGTGCAGTATATTCAATCCAACGGTGTGTGACATCCGTCAGAAAATTCATTTAAATTCATTTTCTTACGTCGTCATTCAATTATCTCAATGATAGAAGCGACTTTTGAAACCCAAATTATCTTCTGTGACCGGGGAAAGTGACCCCCTCGATGTTAGGAATATTTCGGCTGCACACATCTGTGAACGATAAAAATGTTCCCAACGTCGAGTTTCTCCTAGATTAAGGAGATATCAGCTGTGCAATATCAGATGCACTGTAAACATTTGAGTCTAGTCTCGTCTCCTTAGTCATGCACTTTCCACGTGTGAC
>NW_021680583.1:75941-102096 GCF_001412515.2 Diachasma alloeum
CGTCTTAAATTCAGTGCGGCATTACTTTTAACCACATACAAAATACTTTACGACTGAAAGCAGAGCAGTGAATGTAAGTCGAATGTTGTAGTTATACTTTTCTACTTGTTTTGTTAAAATATAGACTCTATTGAGTCACTTTAAAGTTATTCAAAATTCTTTTCATTTTACTCCAAGTGAACATTGCCAACCTTTGATTCCAAATACTTTTGGGGTTTAGAAAATTGAAGTAAAAGGGGACCTTTGTAAATGGGTTTTGTGCTTGAATTCTATTCCTTAATTTCGAGACCATCTTTGAATTTAATCTTGTTTCTTTGGTTCAGTATATTGAATTTTAATTTAATAAAGTTGTGTCAAGTAACCCATTCTTGACGTAACAGGTGCATTGAATAATTTCTTATCAAACATCAATGTAAAGCGAATGCATACACTCAATTTCTGTTATTCAAACCACTTGAACAAACTGAACAAACTTCCGATTACCGTAAAGTCGATATGTTAACATTCACGTGTCATTAACGTTATGTGGAACACATGTGCAGTGTTGCCGTATGATCATGAGAGGTTAGGCCAACGAGAGTCAAGTGTGAAATTGAATAAAATATTGTTCATAATATTAATTGAAGAAATATTCAAAAAAATGTATTCAAGAATGAAAAATCCGAAAAAGTATGGGGATGGTAAACGGATTTTCAACAAAACTGAAATCTTGATTGAAAAACAGTTGCTAACTTGAACGAACTTGGATACTTGGTACTTGGATATCCTTAAGTACTATAGATACTAGATTTCAGCAAAAATTATTAGAACCCGAACATTTTTTCTGATTCTCGCAAAATTTTCACTGCCATCCAGTATTTTTTGGATCTGGATTCCAGTATCAAGCAGCACTTAAAAGCAGAAACTGTTACAAAAACCAGATACTTTCTTGCATCCGAATGGAAGCATTGTATTCGTCAAATTTGAAATTTCCATTTTTTTGTGTCAGGGTGACTAATTTAGGTCACAGGAGTTCGAATATGCTCTTTTTAGATAATGTCCGTATATATGTAAGTTTATTTTCTAAATTTAGTTTTTTGACGATCATTCAAAAAATAATCGTCGAAATCTTTTCAACTATAGCTTAAAAGATTCGTTCCAATGGTATCGTAATCGAGTTCAAAGATGATAGCCTTAAAAAGCATTTAATGTACGTTTAATCATGGTTTAATCGAGGTTTAATCAGGGTTTAGTCGGGGCTTCGTCGGGATTTTGCCAAAGTTTAGTCAGGATTTAATCGCGATTCAGTCATTGTTTAGTCAAGGATTAGTCGGAATTTGTTTAATCAGGATTTAGTCAATGGTTAGTCGGAACTTAATCAGGGTTTAAACAAAGTTTCGTCAAGGTTTAACCAATGTTCAGTGGAGGTTTGAACCAATTTTGTTTCGGAATGGAACCATTGTATTCGTCAATCTGAAATTTTCGATTTTCACTTTTTGTGTCAGGATGACTAATTTTGGGCGCAGAAGTTCGATTATAATGTTTTTAAACCATGTCCGTATCATGTCTTGAGATATTTAATTTCAAGTGTTTCTTAAGAGACTTCATGTTGGTTCAATATTGTGTAACAATGGGACGCAATGGGGCACAATGCTGGGTCAATATCAAGTCAAATTCAGCTTAAGGTCAACCTAAGACCACCCCGGGTCAACCCAAGGTCAAATCAAAGTCAAGCCAGGGTCAAGGCAAGGTTGACCCGTTGTAGCCGAGGTTGACCCATGACCAAACCAAGGTTGACCCGTGGTTAAGCCAAGGTTGAACCGTAGTTAAGCCAAACTATCGATGGCTATGTAAATCCGTGGTTAAGCCACGGTTGACCCATCGTCAAGCCAAGGTTGACCCAAGATGAAGCCAAGATTTACCCAAGGTGAAGCTAAAATTGACCCATGAATTAAAGGTCAACCCGGGGTTGGCCCAAAGTTGACCCAAGTTCGACCTTAATGTTGACCTTTCTAGGGTCTAAAGAACGGCCAGAAGTTGTTTTTCACTTTGTTCGCGTTTTTCTCGGCTCCTGTTGCTATTTCATTTTTTTTAAAATCGGTTCACTAGAAATTTCATTTCTTCATACCGTTGAAAAAAAACCTAGTAAAATTCTCCTGAGATTGAATTTCAGGAGAGATCCCACTAATCTGAAATTAGTAACAGAAAATAGAAAGAACCGAATACCGACGGCCGTGGCTGTGTGGTTAGAGTATGGGATTGGCACGTGAGCGACCCGGGTTCGATACCCGGCTGGGGAGCCAAAATTTGTAACACTCTAATCCCACAGTTTCACTGTCGAGCGGGAGTCTCGTTAAAGGGACGACTGTACCTGGGCAAGTTTTTCCCTCCAGTGAGGTTTTTCCTCGTCCTTCGGCGAATGCGGTACAGGGGGTTGGGGGGTGGGAAGGGAACAAATCGTAAAAACCCGAAAGGGTATACGAGAGAAAATAATTTTTTTTTTTAGAAAGAACCGAATATGCACTTCGATACTTCAATTAAAATTTTTGCTTTAATTCGATTAATCTATTCGGAAGCAAATTGCTAATTTATTAGCAAAACAACTATACTAAAATTACACCTGTGCAATGGAGCACTTGTTCTATGTTGTTATAGAGATATTTGGAAATTCCATCGATGATCACGTACTCTTCTAAACAATCGGTGTTTTCTACGTGAAATTAATAGTGATTTTCCGTTCAGTTTGAATAATGAGAAAAATTCAAAAGAAAGTTAATTAATTGTGCTCTGTTTCAAATCTAGAGCATCCATTAATATTTACCAGTGGCATGGGTTGGGCCAACTGCATTTCCGGATAACTCACCACCATTTATTTTGTTTCATGCATTACTCCGAAATTCCAACAAAACTAGTACTTGCCCCCGAGGAGATCGTCAAAAATAAATTTTCACTCTTCACAGTATTCTTGTTTTACTGTTTGTGCATTGAATCACACAAACGGTTTTCTCTATCTTCGTGAATGTCAAAAAGGACATGCGAGAGCTCAGAGAGTGCACGAGTAGATTGTAAGACAATGGGGACGAGAGACTGGAGACAGAATGTAGGGTAGTACTCCGGTAGATATGTAAGCATTGTATCGTCCTTGGTTAGGTAGATGTGAATAACAATGGGTACATCGCAGTAATAATATGACAGATAGACGTGTAATTATCTTCGTTGGACTGGCTGTCCGTACCCATTGTCTTCCATCTTGATACGCATGTTTAGCCATTTGCACGTGATCCAGGGGATTATGAGATGAGGGGTGAAATCCTACGGACTGTTGATGACTCGCTATTCGTAAATTGGTGAAAGGATTATTCTATTTTCAAATGAAAATAGTTGTTATTGTTGACATTCTATAATTTTGTCTTTTTTCTGGTGTTTACACGGAAAAAATACATATCTGAATTGAGTCTATTTTATACCAGAATTAAATATATGCCTAAAGCTGAATTGAGAATAAAATATACTTCATTCAAGTATATTTTATACTTGTGTGGGAAATGGGTATTGCAACGGTATTTCAAGAGTCAGAATATAAAAGTAACAAAAGTGGGTGTCAGGAAATGGGGGTCTCAATATAAGGGCTGAAAATAATGATCAAGAATTATTTTATTTTATTTTTCTATTTCATTGGTTTTGTCGAAGTAATTCTCGATTTGGAACCCCTCCTCTAGCCTGCCTCCCCTCCTTTCTTTTCGTCTCATTGTTATCTGCGGTATCATGGCCGTCTTACTTTTAGCTGTACCCCATTCGAGCTAGGACTGCACGAGAAACCATGTAAAACACCAGTCGCACAGCCAGCCGATTTGTGCAGTGCCCTGTTGCGAGCATTTTTGATTTTTCCCAGATTTTAGTTCATCTCGGGTTTGCTTGCTTGTGGAGCGCTAAAGCACTCTGCTCTCTCAGTACGGGAATATTCAATAAATGAATAACACAGGTTTGTGTTTAAATTTCACAGATTTATTTTATATTTTGTTGAAAGGCACCACTTAAAAGTTTACACATCACAACTGAACTTATTGCAATTTGTGAGATATTCTCTGAATTTGACTTCAAGAGGAATCTGTTTTGGAGAGATGTTTCTTCTTCCAAACTTGGGATCGAAGTGTTCTTACAACTAACAATTTTCTCTGACGCTACTTGTCTAAAATAAATCGAACTTGAAGTTGCAGCCCCCAAGGAGAAGTAGGGGACCAATCGTGACCTTGGTTCGGTCGATGGGCCGTGCTTACACCCCCACATCTCTCAGTTCCCGGGTCCTACCCCTGGCTTGACCACGTGACCTGTGACGTTGGGCCTCTGACGTGTACACGAGTGGGAGAGGGGGTTTCTTCGGGAGTCGGAGAGGAGAATGAATTTTGGGAGAGAAAGTTTCCTGGAGTTTTCGTCGACTGCTGAAGGAAAAGAAGGGGAGGGCATTTTTCAGGGATTAAACGAGGCGACCCGAGGAGAAATGCGTCTGGAGGGTTTTATGGAAGGGTTTTATGATGGTCAGGGATTAAAGATAGAAAAAATATGAGTAATGAGGTCCGAAAGAGGGTACTCGAATGTCTCGACGGGGCAAATAACTTTATGACGGTGCAGACGCGGACAAAAGGGGAGGCAAAATTCCGGAAAAGCGTGAATGAATATTCGTGGAGTGAATGCTGGGGACTGGCCCAGGGGCCAGACGGAGAGTGGGAAAAACAGTTTCGAGTTTTAAAAGGACTTGGGAATTTGACAGGAGAGATGAATTTATTTTATGGGACTCGGAAATATTTGGGAAACAATAAATTACAGGGGATTTGCGAATGTCAGAGGGTTACAGCTGTTGGAAATATTTTATAGAGTGAATGTTTGGCCTTTCTTGGAACTTAGAGAACGTTAAAAACCCATTAAGGAAAGGAAATATATTTACAAAAATAACTGAATAAAACTACATGTAGTTTTGGGTTTTCGTCATCGTAAAATTAAATATTTTAATATTGCAATTAATTATTCTTAATTTGAAATCTCCACTTATTATAGTAAAAATGGCCTCTTAGCTAGGGACTCTAGGAATTGTAGGGGATTCTGGGTGCCTACGTAACAGCCCTAATATATCCATCTGTCACACTGACTAGATGAGACACTAGGCCGCTACACCGTACCTACCGCCCGCAATTTTTGTGCGAGCGAGGTGTTCCAAAGCGGTCACCCATCCAAGTACTAACCCAGCTCAACGCTGCTTAGCTTGGATTTCCGCCGGAGCAACACCTCACCCACCAAACCATTACAGTCGGTATGATCAAGAATAATATATGGCATATTTCACCAATTACCGAAAGATCATTCGGCTTCAAAATTTCAATCATTCCCAAAATTTTCCTACTCATCACTAGTATAAGAAGGAAGTTTACATTCAAACCTTCAGGTTTTGGCCCGCATTTTTCAACTTCCACTTTTCGATCCTTACATTTTAACAATTAGTGCTTGACACTTATATTATCCTTGAGAGGGCTTGGTATAACCCGGCCTGATACGAAAGAATCATCCTCGGATTGAAAAACTCATCCCCCATTTGAATATAAAATATACTTGAATCAAGCATACTTTATATTCGAATCAGGAATAATAATCTCGAATCAACTATATTATATACTCGAATTAAAAATAATATACTTCCATCAAGTACATTTTATACTTGCGAATTGTTGAGGAATACTACCATACCCTAGGTGGTATGGTAGTTTCATTTACTTTGGTAATGTTTGTTAGGGTAAATAAATCACTGTCAAAGTTTTGGGAAAAAGCCTTGCGGCATAAAAAACCCAGATTTATTGTTAATTTACAAAGAGATCGAAGATTCTGCGAATGTCGCTCTACACAACTCACTCTCTCTCACACACACACAACACCAATGTTCGGTTGTTTTAGTTATCGATATTTGTTATGGATAGTTTGTTCTAGATATTTTTGGCGTTATACATTTAGTTAAACGTTTAATTTTCAACGTGTACGTTAACAATGTTAACGCGGCGTGGTTGCCACGTGGAGACGCGGAAGGCTTCCCTTCTCGTGTCGTTCGATTTAGTACTCAGTAGTTAGATTTTGGTGTGATTTCACTGTCTATCACATAGGCAAAATCACTACAATTGATCGTGGGGATTAGTTGTTCGATTAGATTTGATTTTAATACCTTTTTGCTCGCATATAAATATATTTGTCGCAGGAGCACAAGAGCACGGTATTGCGTCGTATCACAACTGCCCGAATCAGCCAAGCGTCCCCCCTCATGCGGGCGATCCCGCGCGACAGCCGAGAGGTGCTGCCACCAACAGTCGCCCACATGAGGACGACGTCCCAGCCCTCTGCTGTGACTACGGAACAACTTGATTTCAGTATAAAATATACTCAATTCAGATATATATTGTTCCGTGATACCTGCCTCAAAAGTGCCTTTTTCGAACGGTTGTGCGTCAAGCGGTTATTTTTCGCACGGCGGGCGTAAAGTTTACGAGCGTGCGTAAAGTGAATTCTCGAAATTGAATTTACGCACCCTCTTCAACTTTACGCATTCGTACGCAAGGACAACCACATTGCCCCACTGAACCCAAAGAAAAATGTACTTCTCACCAGTACCGACCGTTACTTGGGGGAAGTTCACTTGTGGAAAGTTCGAAAAATACTTGTCCCAAGTACTTTTTGTATCCTTGAGTGAAGTACCGCCTTTGCCGACAAAGTAGAAATAGTACTCGGAGGAATTAGCTTCACTACTTTCTGCCAGTACTTTCAGTACTTCTCACAAGTACCCCAGGTACTGGTATCCAGACCAATTGCTGGATGTTTAAGGGAAATTCAAGTTTCGTAGTAAGATCTAAAATCAAAGAATTACCTAAATGGGGATATGGCGGCTTCCATACCTTCAAGAATGTTTTAATGAGCAGAAACAAGTTATTTGAAGTGAAAATAGCGAAGCAAAGAATAATTAATTTAAGAATAGTATATTTCTAACCTAGGGAGGGAAAATAAAGGATCCTCAGCCGCCAGTGCAATTAACAGCCGAGCCGAAGACGAGGTTGGTAAGCACGCGACTGAGGGTCCTTTATTTTACTTCCCGTGGTTACAACGCGATTTTCTGTCTTCGCGTAGGCGCAAAGTCAGAGTTCCCTCCCGCGAAGCGGGAGGGAAATGTAACTTTGCGCCCGCCGGGACGGAAATAGTTAAATGCAGCCGAATCTCCTAATTTCTGAACGACTGGACCATATTCATTTTATGTAGTAAATGTCGATCAATAGAAAAAATAATTTATGACATGATTATGCACAAGTAATATTACTGAAAGGTGAAATAATCCGTACGATTTTCATTTTATTTATGCAATATTCAATCCCAAAAAAACAAAAGCTCTTTTGTAAAAAAAACACTCGCCAAGAACGGATGCGACCGTTGGTCTGTTTACAAAGTTGGTGAAATCGGGCAAAAGCTGTAGTGCCGAGTACAGATTAAAAAAGCCTATAGATTACGATAGAACTCATATAAAACTGAAAAAATAATGAAAATCATGAAAATGATATTCAAAATTTGAGATGCTAAAATGTCCAAGTCAACCTACTTGGCTCGCGATTGAAGCTACACAAAATCTCGCCAAGTAGGTTGACTTGAAATTTTTATCATCTCAAATTTTGAATATCATTTTCATGATTTTCATTGCTTCTTCAGTTTTATATGAGTTGTATCGTAATCTTTAGGATTTTATAATCTGTACTTAGCACTACAGCTTTTGCCCGATTTCACAAATTTTGTAAACGGACCAACGGTCGCATCCGTTCATGGCGAATGTTTTTTTTTACAAAAGAGCTTTTATTTTCTTGGGAGATTTCACATATTTTTGTAAAAACAAGAAAGTGTCTTCTGTATTTTTGACGTTTGTAAATAAAACAACACCCGTTCTTGGCGATTTTTTTTACAATTTTTTTTTCATCTTTTTAGAAGATTACGTACATTTTTGTGAATACAACCTTCGATCTCACAAATCACTGTAAAGCGAATAAGGATTGAACTTTTACAGAATTTTTTTTGAGCAAAAAACTTGTTTCGAATTTTTCGTGGAGATTTTACACACTTTACAATTTTTCGTAAACCGAAGAATAACACACATTTTTCTCAATACATACACATTTTTCTTAATCAAACAAGAATCATTCCGTGTAATTGAGAGAAGACGCTGGTGTTTATGTAGAATGGCATCGAAACCCGAGTCCGATCCACCAATCCCTTTTGAATGTCGGACTGACGTCATCCAACACCGCCAACTCCCAACACCTCACGAGATCGCGAGGGAGAAATGAATGGTACCAACGTTCTCACTAAAATCTGCCTCGAATATTTTACTATGAGAAAAAAAATGAAAAAAAGACGCACAATGAAATTGTTTAAATCGGCATATTTCCTTTATTTTAGCATGAAAAAATGTAATAAAAATTGCAATGAATAGCTTATAGCAACATTATACACGGACAGAAAAGTCAGCGAATTTTTGTGGGGAAATTCCGGGAAAAATTCTAGTGCTGCACTAGAATTAAGGCGCAATGTGCCAGCACACGAAAATTTCCCCTTCGGCACTAGAAAATTTGTCGTTTCATCACGAAATCTTCTTTAACGGCAAACGAAAAATTACTCAACAGACAAAAAAATTTTCGCCGGCCACAATTTTTTTTTTCCCCTTACTTAATCATTAATAACATTAACGTTATTTACATTAATGTACTACAGTAACGACAAAAATGAGCCTTAAGCCAACGAATTAGTTTTATGGATTTTTTTTATTGCATTTGTTCCACGATTGCAGGGAATTACATTATCTTAAAACGTCATCACTGAATAATGTTAGTAATTTTCAACAATTTCTACGACCGGTTATTTCACACGTTTTTTTCCCACGAATTTGATATGGTTAATCACACTTGCAGAGAAAAATAAGCCCAATAATCCCTGATTATCACATAATTCTGCAGAACACGCGCTAACGTTACCCGACGTTGAAGACGTCATTTGTAAGTCTCCACTGGGGACTCCCGAGTGGAGCTGTTCAACTCACTTCGGCGAGCCGAACGTTGCCGATGTCTCGCGGACACATACGAGGACAGGAAGAATGGCAAAAATTCTAGTGCTAGCACTAGAAAAATTCTCCAACTGCACAATAAAATTTCTAATGTTACCAAGAATTAATGAAGTTTTTCCCACAATTTTCTACGGAATTCCCCACAAAATTGACACACCGGGAAATTTTCTAGTGCCAGCTTTAGAATTTTTCTCGTGCTTCTTTGCAAAAATTGATTAACTTACAGCAAAATTTCCGTGCTGATCTAGAATTTTTATTCTTATTTCGATTAAAATATGGGAGTTCGGCAGTTTGCGCCTCGTTTCTGATGCCGAGCACTAGAATTTTTCCCCGACTTTTCTCTCCGTGTATGAGGTATTCCACGCTAAATGAGTTAACCGCTGACCCTCACCCTCTCGGAAATTGATAGCGATTTTTTCTACGATTGAGAAGGTTGAAAAACTATATGTCAAATTTTTTCAGATTTTTTCGGCAGCCTAGTTCGGAGATATGATTTTTATTTCTTTTTTCCGGTTTTTTGATTTATTAAGGGTCAAAATTTTTCATTTTTTACTGCCTATAAGAATATTTTTAGTGAAATTTTTTTTTCGATCTCTGGATGCGCATAATAACGACTTTTCGACTAAAAAAGTTGAAAAACTTGAATTTTGCAAATTACGTCACGGATGATTTGTTTCATTTTTTTTCATTAATTCTTATAATCAAAACAAGTATTTTGAGCCATCATACAAGTTGGGCATCGTCCTGGATCTATTTTATTTTCAATTTTTTCATTTCAAAATCCCGTAAATGTGGTCGCAACACCTCAAAATGGCGTTGATTGACTTTGATTATAGACAGTATGAAGTGAAGTTGATTATATACCTATATATGACATATTTTTTCGATACATAATCGAAGTCGTTTTGTGGTCTTTTGACCAAATTTGCGAAATTTCCAAAAGAAAAAATTAAAAATAACATAGATCCTGGAGGAACAACCAGGGCAACTTGAATGACCGCTTAAGATACGTGTTTTGATTATAAGAATTACTGAAAAAAAAATTTTGAATATCAACCGTGACGTAATTTGCAAAATTCAAGTTTTTCAACTTTTTTTTCTCGAAAATTCTTTATTATGCGCATCTAGGAATCGAAAAAAAAAATTACTAAAAATAGTCGTATAGGCGGTAAAAAATGGAAAATTTTGACGCTTAATAAATCAAAATCGGACAAATGGACCTCGAGTGATTGGAAAAAACGGAAAAATGTGAAAAAAATCACATCGCCGAACTGGGCTGCCGAAAAAATCTGAAAAAAATTGAGAGATAGTTTTGCAACCTCCTCGATCGTAGAAAAAATCGCCATTAATTTCCAAGAGTCTGAGGATCAGTGATTGGCTCATTTGACGTGGAATACCTCATATAGTAAAAGTAAAATTGAAAATGTGCTGCGTGTTGAAATTTGTACAGAAAAAAAACCGTTTTGGGGGTCATGGAGGGGGAAGTTGGCGGGCGTATATAGCAGGGAGTTGCTCACCCGTTATTGGCGACGGGACGCAACTGCGTCTCTTGATGCAAGTTGAAATCGTCCAGAAACCAAACCCTGTCCAGAAATGGACCTGTTTCCCTATCAATGGAATTGGTAGAAATAATAGTGTATCACCCATAAAAAAGTCGAATCAAGTTGGACTGAATCATACCAGGAATCGACTTGTTTCATGTCGAATTGACGGCATGAATCACGTTGGACTCGGAGAGATGCAAACTGGAATACTAGCCTGATTCAAGTCGATTTTTCGACTTGATTCAGACTGACCTCGGTTTGATTCAGTTCGATTTTTCAGTTTGATTCAGATATCCTTGAAAAAGTCAACGACGCGCTAAGTCTACTACGGGAGGGCTGTACATCGAGAATTCAGTACAACCCCCCCTCCCCCATACACCCTGTCCCACACAAGATCTCCTTAGATAAAACCTTCTCCCTATTGACGAAGCCCCATAACCCCAAATCGGAAAATCGGTCTGAATAAAACCGAAAAATGGGGCTGAATCAAACCGAGAAATCGGTCTGAATCAAAACGAAAAATCGGCTTCAATCAAACCGAAAAATCGGTCTGAATCAAACTGAAAAATCCACCTGAATAAGATCGAAAAATAGACTTCAATCAGACCGAAAGATCGACTTGAATTAAACCGAAAACTCGACTAGAATCAAGTCGCTATCTACTACCTGAAACAAGGAGGATTTCGGCGTGAATCACTTCGTTTTTTTTATTCAAGCCGCTTTTTCGGTTTGATTCAAACCGATTTTTCGGCTTGATTCAAACGGATGTCGGCTTGACCCATTTTTACTTGAAATAAACCACTTTTCGACTTATATCTGATCGGTTAGAAATCGGTTAGAATCAAACCGACGTCGACGTGTATCACTACAAAAGTAGTGCATTTTTTCATAATGAACATTTTTTATTTCAACTATTTTTCTCCATCTCCAACCGTTTCTATTGTAGCGTGGGCGGAGTGCGGAACGGACCGCGCGCGCTCGTCTCCGCGCTCCGCGCCTGCTTTCAGGATCGATATCTTAATAACTATAAGAGCTAGGATGAAACTTTATAAAACAAAATATTTGTATTTGTAGACGAGGAATATTTTCTCTTTAAAACTTTTTTTTGTAGCTCCAACCGTTTTTGCGTAATGGCGTTATAAACAATTAAATTGTTATAAATAAACAAAACTAACCACATTTGGTAAAAACGGTTATAAGATTCGTGATCAGAGACCTCAAAAACATAAAGTCCAATGAAAAAACTCAATGGATCTCAGATTGGACACAGAACATGTCACAGCGTATGGACTAGTTGGGTGTAGACAGAAAAAAATAGACCACGAGAAAATAGCCCACACACCGAAAACATGCTAATACCCACAAAACTTGAACAATTCCCATGGTCTATTTTTTCCGAGCTTTAAGAAAAGAAAGAAATAGACTAATAACGCAAAAAGTAACGGTCATATGATTGAGGCGCTGCGATCGCCAGCGGTGGCGGTTGGGCTTCCGTGCGGTCCCGTGAGTTTTCATAGTTTCTGCGGATTTATTGTGGAGTTGGGAGATAAGAGGTGTGCGAATCTGCGTAATTTTAGCCGGGGCACCTGTGGAATTGAAGGTGGCGAGGGAAATCTTGTCTCACGTGCGCTTACAGTGATTTTGTTTTGGCGGTGAGAGGCCCCCGGCTGAAAGGCTAGGGAAAGAGAGAGTCAAGTGAGAGGGAGTAGGAGCGAGTTCGGAGCGGGAATAGCAGGAAATGGAACAGGCAGACGCCATGGAGAAGGTTTCACTGGGGGAGACGAGAGATGGCGGCAGCTTGGCGGAAGCCGCAGAGGGCACGGGGAATCGGGACGGGGCCACCGGAGAACGGATTGCAAAAGGAAGGGAAAACCAGGAGAAGAGGAAGAGAGGGCGACCCAGGAAAGTGGTGAAGGGGGGGATGGAGAACTTCTTGGTGAAGAGCGATAAGGTGAATACAATACCCTCGGGTAAAACAATTCCTCGCACCCCCAGCGAAGAACCGAGAAGCAGAAGCGTTCCTCCAGACAGACTACCTCAGAGAAGATTAGAGGTTAATGGAGACGATGAGGACGACCCAGAACCTATCGAAAAGTATGGGGAGGGAGAGCGTGAGACCCTGATCAGGACCACCAGTGAGGGAAGGCTGGCTCCCCAGGGGACAAGAGTGGAGGACGCTTCTCCTCCTAAAAGGAAGGAAGAGGCTGACCGGGGGAAGTCCAGGGAGAGAACGGAGGGGGATCCAAAAGTGGACTCGGGAGGAAGAAAGAAAGGTCCGAACAGCATCCACCAGCCCTCCAGAGGAGATAGAAATGAGGCCGGGAGGGGACCTAGCGAACCAGATGAGTGAGGAAAGATATAGTCTGGACAGGATTGGAAGGATGATGGAGGACCTAGGAACGAGAGTGAAAAGACTGGAGGACTTGCTGGAGATCCTAGTAGGCAGCGGGAATAGGACATCGAGGGAGGGTAGGAGGGAGCCGGACCCCCTATGGGTGGAAATGCTGTGCAACGTCGAAGCAGGGGTAGACACGGTCAAGGATGATGTAGAGACGCTAAAGAGATGGGTAGGGTCAGTGGCAGAAGGTGTGGATACGGTAATCAAAAAGCTGGAGCAAACGCCGAGGGAACCAGCTTCAAAGGGAAAATAGTCAGACAGGGATGAGGGGGGTGAAGTAATATGGAGAGGGCCTACAATGGCTGAGGGATGGAGTGATAGGGAGGGGGAAACCCAGAGGCCGCCCTCACCCCGGTCGGGCGCCTCACCGTGCCTGCCCTCGCGGGCTGATTCAGGGGTATCGCTGGAGAGGCGTAGGAGCGAGGAGGGGACCAGGCGAGAGGAGGGAGAGGGGGAGAGGACGACAGAAGAACAGGAAGAGAGGAGATGGCTGCACCAGGAACTGCTAGAAGGACTGACATGGAGGCAGGGAGATCCGGATGGTATGCGGAAGGGAGAGTGGGAATTTGAAAGGAAGGAAAGAACCAGGAGAAGGAATAACCTGATAGTCAAGGGGTGGATGGCACGTCCAGGTAGGGAGCAAAGCAGCTTTGAAGCCTTTGCTAGCAAAGAAGGGAGGGTGGACATAAGGGTGAGGAAATGCGTGAAGCTAGCGATGGGGGAGCTCCTAGTTAAGATGGGGAGCCACAGGGAGAAGAGATCGCTGTTAAATAACGGGCCCCAGAGAGCATTCAGAGACAGGGGCGTGGAGGTGACAGATGACCTGACACCAAGGCAGATGGAGGTGGCAGGGCATCTGGAAAAGCTGGCGCTAAGGGCTAGACAATTGGGAAGGAAGGCCACAGTCCAGGCCTACCAGCAGGCTTTGTGGATAGAGGACGTCAAGCTAGGATGGGACGAGAGATCGGGGAGGCTGATGACGATGGGAGAGCTGCTCCACAACAGAAGGAGGAGAAGCAGTGGAGGATCATCATCAAATAGAGATAAGTCGGGGGGAATGAGGGACAAGAATGAGAACTATTTAAACTAGGGGAGGGGGACGGACTAGTGGAGGATAAAATCAGGGCTACCTGCTGGAACGTACAGGGTCTTAAGGGAGGAAAAATCAAAAAAATTTGGGGGAATATTGAGAAATTCGATATAATAATATTACTGGAAACCCATGTAGTGAAAAACCAGCAGGAAGGCCTGCGTAAGAAACTCGACAGTATAACTAGTGAATTTAACTGGGCGCACCAGCCGGCAATCAAGAGGTACAAGAAAGGGAGAGGTATGCGGGGAATTCTAGTCGGAGTTAAAAAGAACTTGGAAGGAGGGATTAAGATTAATACATGGCAAAATGGAGCAGTCATCTCAGGGATTAAGTTAAGGGAGGGGGGCAGAAAGGGGAGAGTTATTGCGGGCTATAATAATTTGGGATTAGACGGGCTATTAAGAGAGATTTCGAGTCAGATGGAGGAAGGAAGAAAGGAGGGGGAAGCAATAGTAGTGGTAGGGGATTTTAACGCTCGAATTGCAGAGCTTCAGGCGGGTGATGATGAGGAAGCTTTCCGTAGAAGGTCGAGGGACAGGGACATGGGGAAGGTCAGGAGGGAAGGAAGGAAGCTGATTGAGTTCTGCGACACTGAAGGCCTGGTGGTGGCGAATGGAACGATCAAAGGGGATTGGGATGGGGCAATCACTTTTGTAGGCAGCCAGTCGGAGGTTCATGAGTCGGTACTGGATCTAGTGCTACACGAAGGGGACCCGAATATCCTAGAGGAGGTCAGGATATGGCCAACAATCGAGTCGGACCATATGGGGGTGACGCTGGTACTCGGGGGCCCGAGGGGAAAGCGGAAGGAAGGTAATGAGAGGTTAGAGAAGGGAAGGAATAGAGAGGAAGGGGGGAAGGATCAAGGGAAAGGAGTTAAACTGGCGTGGAAGCCGGGGAGTACTGAGCAGTATCAAGAGGAACTGAAAAAAGTTAAAATAGTCAGGGAGGAGGGAGGCGACGCTAATGCACGGTGGGAGAGGATAAAGGCAGCGATTCTGGACACCGCGGAAGAGGTTGGGCTCACCAAGATAATTGGGAAGGGCGGTGGGAAAGGGGAGGAAGCATGGCTAGGAGAAGAATATAAAAACCAAAGAGCGTCAGTTTTCCACTCGCTGAAGCGGTTCCTGCGGCACCAGGGGGACAATGAAAGGGCAATTTACCAGAAGGAAAGGGCGGCGCTCAGGATTCTAGAGAAGAATAGGCAGGCAGAGATAGCAGAGGAGAAAAAGAATAGAGTAAAGAAAAGCAGGGACCTAGGGGAGCTATGGAAGGCGCTGAATGCTTGCAGGGCGAGAGTGGAAAAGAAGGGGGAGTCTATCAGGGCAAAGGACTGGGTATCATACATGGGAGATCTGCTAGGGGGCAGTAATGCCAACAGGGATGAAGATAGGGAGTGGGAAACCTGGGAAGAATGGCACGAAGTTGAGGAGTTGGATGGGGACATTAGCTATGGGGAATTTTGTGGGGCCTTGAAGGGCCTCAAGAATGGGAAGGCGGCGGGGGAAGATGGGATCCCGGGGGAATTTTTGAAACATTTGCCGGAGGAATGGAAGAAGGAATTGTGGGAAATAATTCAGGAGGGTTGGAAAAGCGGTAAGATCAGAGAGGGATGGCAAGTAGCGAGAATTTTCCCGATTCACAAGGGGGGGACGAGAGAGACGTGAGAAACTATAGGGGAATCTCGCTGCTTAATCTAGGGTACAAATTGCTAGCCAGCATTATGGCGGATAGATTGAGTAGGTATCTGGAAAAGGAGGGGAAACTAAACGAGAGTCAGGGGGGTTTCCGCAGAAGAAGGGGCACGAGGGAGCAGATTTTTATATTGAACACGCTGATAGGGAACAAAATAAAACAAAGGAAGGGGAAATTATATGCTGCTTTCATTGACCTGAGAGCAGCGTTCGACACAGTGGATCGGGATTTATTACTGGAGAAGATGTGGAAGATGGGAATTAGGGCGCGATTTTACGACATGGTTAAAGCGATTTATGAAGTGACGGAAAATGAAGTCATAACGGGTGAGGGAATATCAAGTAGATTCGCGACGAAGAGAGGAGTTAGGCAGGGGTGCCCTCTGAGCCCTATCCTTTTTAATCTGTTCATCGATGATATTGATGACAGGTGGAGGAAAAGGGGGGAGGGGGGCACGGTGGTGGGAAGGGAAAAAGTTTTTTGTCTGAAGTATGCGGATGACATTGTAGTAGTAGCGGAAGATGCGGGGGAGTTACAAAGCATGCTCACCGTGGCGGAGAGATACTTTAATGAGAACAGACTGGAAATTAACGTGAACAAGACGAAGGTGATGGTCTTCAGGGGGGAGGGCGAAGAAAGGGGGGGGAGAAGTGGAGAATTTACGGGAAAGAGGTGGAAGTAGTAAACTCCTTTAAATACCTGGGGTACTGGTTCTCATCAAAGGGTACATATGGGGAACATATCCGTAAAATGGCGGGAAAGGGTACAAGGGTAGTGAATGCAGCTTGGGGGGTGACGACAAGGGCGGGTCTGAGTACCCTCAATAGTCGTTTGTACGTGATGAACGTGCTAGGGAAATCGGGGGCCATGTACGGGACTGAGATATGGGGACTAGCGAAAAGGGAGTTGATGGAAAGGGTGCAAGGGAGGGTGGTAAAAATGGGAATGGGGGTATCTAAAATCACTCCAGAGTATCTATGGAGGGCAGAGAGTGGCAGAAAAGGGTTGTCCCTGGAAACAAGGAGACGAGTGCTGTCCTTTCTAGGGGGGTAAGCAGGTTAGAAAAGAAGAGGCTGGTCAAGACTTGCCTGCAAGAGGAACTGAGGGCTTTGAGCAACGGAAACGCGTCGGTCTGGGGTAGGGAGCTGGGGAACGCGTTGAGGGAGTGGGAGGGGGAGGAATTTACAGAGATCTTGAGGAATGGAGAATTGGAAGGGGATGAATTTAGGGATAAACTGAAGGAATACTTAGTGAGGGGCGAAGAGAAGGAGCAAGAGGAGGATAACAGGAAGATACGCAACTCCAATTTCAATCCGATGTATAGGAAACTGACGAAGTCGCACCCAGAGAAAGGCTACTGGGGCCTGAAAGGAGTTACATGGGGAGATAAGATGATTTGGGCAAGGATGAGATGCGGGAACATTGGGCGAGCGGGCAACAAGGGATTTGTGGACACAAGCTGCAGGCTATGTAAGGGGGCACCGGAGGAATTAGGGCATATATTGAAATGCGAGGAGGTGAAGAGGGGGCACTCCAAGATTGGTGGGAAAGCTGGGACTTAATTGGGAGATCCGAATCGATGGAGGAGATATTGGGGGGACCCCCAATCACAGAATTATGCAAGTTAATGAGGGAATGGGAGAAATTGATGAGAAAAATGGAGGGGGGTGGAGGGCTGTTGGTGGACGCCGCTAGAGAACAAGCATAGGGAGAGAGGAAAGAGGGGGATTTTTTTTTGTTCTAGGAGGAGTAGGGAGAGGAAACTCAGTCAGGCTAGCAGTAAGAGTACTCTCTAACAACCGAGCAGACGGCGGGTGAGGAAGGTCGCGAGTCGCCGGTTTTTTTCAGTTTTCAGTTAGGAAGGCGGGAGGGAGGGGGGCGCGGTCCGCTGACCACGTACTTTTTCTTCTTGGCCTTCTCAAGTCCCTGGACCTCAATAGAAGGGAAAAAGCTTCGAGCTAGGGCAGTAGGTTAAGGAACACTCTTCTTTCTTTCTTGCTCCATTTACTTTTGTATAGCTTCTCTTAATTGTCGAATATTTTATGAATTTGCTATGCCAAAGTATAGAATAAGCAGCGAAATTTAGGTTTAGACTACCACTGCACTGTATTTTTGCTTAATGAGTCATTATATCGCGTTATGTGCTACTACTATTATTACCATTATATATTATGTTTATGTAGCTCTCATGTTTGTTTTATCAGAAATGTTAACGTAAGGTTATAAAACTATAAAACTATAAAACTACAAAACTTTTATACTTTTACCGCTTTTGTACTCAAACAATGTAATTAAACGGGAATCGAGGGGGGAACAAAATGTAAAAGCCC
The DNA here is from genome assembly GCF_001412515.2 of Diachasma alloeum. Classification (NCBI taxonomy): domain Eukaryota; kingdom Metazoa; phylum Arthropoda; class Insecta; order Hymenoptera; family Braconidae; genus Diachasma; species Diachasma alloeum. The sequence goes on from NW_021680583.1 coordinate 94,108, forward strand.
GAGAGGGTATACATACAGAATAAATTATTATTATAAGTAACGGTCATATGACCTCTGTCGGATAGGCTCAAACCCCTGTTTATTTTTCTTATCAATATCATAACAGATAATATTGAAATAGGTACAGGAAAAGTGCTGTCGGCGAATTGGGAACATATCATTCTGTTTTCAATTAAAAACATTCGTTACCGTCATTCTTGTTAACTAAGCTTCACTCTTTTTCCTGTTCTTTTTCAGGATTATCGGCCTATTGAATGAATGTGTTAAATAACAGAGTATTTCCAAAAAAGCAGAGAGATAATAAATATAGTGATAATAATAATGAAACTGATTTTACTAGTTTTGCATCAAATTAACTAAGAGTTATATGTATATGGAAAAAAGTGAAACACTAGGGAAAATGCCAGAAAAAAATGGTACTTGCGCCATAAACTGAGATCAAATGGCTCTGCCGGGCGAAATTTATTGGGAATAGGAGGAAAAATTACTGTTCTCTGAGAATATTTTCTTCAAAAATTTAATTGATTTTTCACGAATATCTCGGTATATTTTCCCGTATAGTACGATAAAGGGAGGGGGAACATAACTTCTCACATAAATTCCATGGAATATTACCGGTGCTATGGCATTGAATACCGCGGCATTACTGCATTTTTCTGTATATACATGAATTTTCGTCGGATTTGCAATCAATTTTGATTCAATTTTCAATGAATTTCCACTGTGCTACAACCTGTTTGACGGTGCTGGAAGATTGAACCCACTTAGTACCCACTTAGTAGCTTTAGTGTAGGGCACCGTAATGCTTTTGTGGATATCAAAAGAAAAATACTCTTTTTTTTTACCTTGTAATTCAAATTGCTTTTGATCACTGCAAAAACTGATCTCTGAATTTCAGACATTGTAGACACATTTCACACACTTTCGGGTTAGTTTTCTAGATTCCTGGATTAATTTACATCGCTTTTCAGATTTTTTCAAGACCTCAAAAAGCATTTGAATTAATTGTAGCAGCTTGGTTGAATTTTTTTTTTTCAATTACTTGGAAAAGGGCAAAAACTTGGTGATAAAGTGGAAGCTACGGGAATGTGAATTATTACATTAATTACACCGTAAAGATGAAAATACATTGATTCCATCTGAAGCACCCTCGTTGTTGACTTGCTTAAAGTCTTGGAAGACTGCTAAATTCTGTGCTGTTCTTGTTGAAAGATGTTTATCCTATCAAGTGGACAACTCAGTTGAAACGAAAATTACAATTGACTAAATAAATCATTCATTTTACAAATTATTTTTCTCATCAAAATAGAAATGTTATGGCGTACTTTTCCGGTCTCAAAAACAGTAATTAAAGAAAATGTTCATAGATAATGGAGGACTTGTGACTGCAGTGGTAACAGTCAAATTTTGAACCGGTAATACCGTGAGGACGTCAGTTCTCGGACGGTATTCAGATCTCGGACGCAGAGCACTCTTACGATTGAATTTCAAATTAATTGCATATCCATAGTGCTCGACGGCCATTTTCTGTTATTCCCTCCAAAAGTAGAATAAATTCTCCACAAATTGTAATATTTATTAATATTTCACTAAGTGTACAGAATTATTACACTTATATTTATTCGAGGGTTCACACAGTAGGGGGGTCTGTGGAGTGTTATGTAGTGTGCGGACGGTGTAAAAAATGTAAGTGAAAAATTGTTTATAATCGGTTTTTATGAGTTGAAGGTTAATTTTCGAATAAAAATAGATGTGGACAATTTTAAAAAATAAATAAATGATTGGAGAAATTGAGGGTCCGAGATCTGAATCCACCAAAAGCGAGGTGGGTTCAGTTCTCGGACGTGTTTATCCATGTGCTTAACCTCAATCGCACGCATGAAGAAATTTGACAGAAAAACTTAGCACTTTCTCTGAGAAATTCTATTGCATTTCTAGTGAAATTCTATGAGAATTCTCTTGGAGATCCATTAGAATTCTATTGGAAAATTCTATTCGTTTTTTGGACCATTTATATAGAATTTTATCTAATTTTACCGTTCCATTTGTCCAAGAGATATTCGGTTTGAAAAAAGTAAATAGATTTTGAGATTTTTAATCAAATTCGTAGGTGTAAATATTAGAATTTTTTCTGCTAAATTTTTATTCGTTTTTGTTGCTAAAATTGCTGAAAAATAATCTCAGAGAAAGCACTAAATTTTTCCATTAAATTTATTCATACAGGCGTTTATCCCTGTCAGTGTTCTTATTCTCATGGAGACATTCTTCTCACGTTTTTGAAAAAAAATAATGATTCCCAAGAATAATAACAAAAAAAAAATCCATTCTTCGACTCTTTCAGGCCTGCGACGCTTTCGCGACCTAGAAAATCAAAATCACCAGAGTATACTCCTGAGGAGTTAGAAAGTGCTCTGACGGCGATCAGAACAGGAAGATCTTTGGGATCAGTCAGCAAATAATATTGTGGCCAGGAAGAATATAATATCCCTAAGCCAACCTTATACGACAAGGCAAATGGCAAGACAAAAGCTCGGATCAACAGACCTGGCCCTGAGTGTATTGTGGGAGAATTTTATGAGAAGAAACTGGTAGAATGGATTTGTTATATGGCTGATAGGGGGTTTGCCGTCACTAAGGATCAATTGCAGAATTCCGTTCACAAACTGATGAAATCTTTTGGCTCAATTACTCTTAATTCATAATAATAATGGTTATTCATGGTTATCATTTAGTGTGTAATAAGTTTATGGCTATTGGAATGAGAATAGATCTGTCAAAAATATTTTTTACAATTGATTTCCTATATTTTTCTTTCTCCCAAACCCCTCTCATTCACTTCGTCCGAGAACTGAATCCGAGGAGCTGTGTTTTGTTTTAACAAATATTTATCGAATTCCGAAGTTTTTTAATAAAAATCAAACGTGTTCTTGTCCCAAAAACATCAAAAATGACTATGGAAACCGCAAAATTTATATTTGACGAAAAAAAAACGAAGAATCGGTTATTGATGGTCGAGTTACCCTTAATCGTCCGAGGACTGATGCCCTCACGGTATCGCACGTTTCGGCTAGTAGTAGGGTTGTAACAGCCCGGGGCCCAATTGCCGATGTTGTTGAATCGACCAAGCCTCGACCTAGAATCGGCATGCGACGCCTTGGCAACCCATTCACGATCAAACGTCGGCTTTGGACTGGCATACTAAGTCTCGGCGACTCCTTCACGCCCAGTGTCGGCTGAACGTCAAATGGCCATTCGACAAATCCCAGGTCTCAGCCAATAATTGGGTGAACTTTGGACGTCGAGACTTGATAAGGGTTAAACAGGAAAGACAAGTTAACCAATTCCAAGTGTCAAACTCTCATTAGGGTCACTGTTTAACAGAGAAACCGAGCGCAATATTCCAACGAGCTAAGCACTTACAAGGGTAACGAGGGTCATAAGGGTCAAATCAAACCTACTTGTCAGAGTTGGAGGCTTTTATAAAAAGTCGAATGATCATAGCGGTCGAATGGGTCATACAGGAAAACGTGTAAATAGATGCTAAAGGTCAAACCTTAGCTAAGCTAAGGGGGGACCTCCATGCTGTAATCTTATTATTTATTGATCATAAATAAATAGGCAGTTTACCATATCTATATTGAGTTTCATAATTAGAGAAAATTAAAGAATCGGATAAGCATACCATATTTTATTCATATCGGCGATAAACTTATTTGTAACTAACAACTCTACTGTGGCCAAGTGGGTAAAGTTAACGACTAGCAACTCGAAGGTTCCAGGATTGATTCCCAACGAGTCCAACTTTTCACTCATCATTATCAGCGGTTATCGGTTTCCTTAGGAAGGATTATCCGTAGAATGCAAATTATATTATAAAAAAATAATGTATTAATTACTTTTTTCAACTATTAAAAATGAGTATTGGGGGGTCTCGGGTACCGAGCATCGGCTAACGCTTGGCACCCATTACCGGCCCAATGTTATCAAACCAATAGTTAGCCGAGGCTGGGCCAAGGTCAATTGAGGATCGGCACCCAAGACTCGGCAGCTCGGCTGCCACTACTGGCCCAATCTTGGCCCATTTGACTTTTCGTCCCCGAAAGTGAGATGAATATTTGTGTGTATTATAGGTGTCCATATGGTTTCAACACTGAATTATCATCACCGACTTTACCGACCTCAATCAACTGTTGTGTGGTGTTGTAGCGTTGTTAAAATCGTAATGACAGTCAATTTTTTTAAAAGAAATTCGAAAATCAATCGAAGATATCATGCCTATACGACCCGATCCCCTACTTGTTCTCGCCGGCGATAGATTTTTCATAGTCTAAAGTGAATGGCTTGTGGTTTTTTTTCAATATCTTAAGTGTCTAACACATGCAACATCTCAATCAAAGTTCACACAGTTGCGTTTTTGCCCTAAGCGGAATGTTACACGAAGTAATTTCCAGTCAGTAATTTCTCACTACGATGCCCCGATGGAAGGATTAAGATTATTACTATCGTGTGGCTCAAATATGAACCTGGTATATGAGACAATATTAAAATTACGGTGAATAATGTGGGTTCTGGCGGAACATCCTTCACAGCAGTCAGGCGCGAAATAAATCTAAAAAAATTTCGTTTAATGAAACATACTTTTTGACCCGGTTGAGATATCTTAACAGTAAAATATCAGAATTCGTCGTTAACACGTGAATTATTAATACAAAAAACATCCAAAAAATAATAAGTGAAAATTTTCAGGCACAAGAATGTCAAATTCATTTTGAGACACAAATTGCGTTCGACATTTTCCGACCGCAATGAAATATTCAAATACTTTCTGTCATTCCGATATTCATTTGCTGCATGGAGAAAAAAGTTAGAGAAAAATTACCAAACAAGTCAATTAATCGTGAAACGAACTCAATTTTCAATACTTTTTCACCCTTTATCGGGAGAAAAAGTGTGACATGAATAGTGATTTTTTTCCCGTTGGCCCAGGAAAATTCACTGAACGTGAGAGTAATCTGTGCTGAAATTGTAAAATTTATTTAGCATTCCGTCAAAAATTATCCCCGTGAACGTGAATGATTACTCAATGTTTCGTATAATTTTTCTGTAATGGAGAATGATTCTTTACCAAATGCGTTCGGCAAAGTTTCACTTCAATACCACTCCATGATCTTCAGATGATTACAAGATAAAAATCCATTCTACCGGTGTGGGAAATTTTACTGTACAGGAAGATAATTTTTGCGTCTATGGGTGTGTTTTTTTTACCGAAAAAATTGTAAAATATCCTCCACAAACAGCTTTTTTTTTCATAGAATTACATTTTGCTGCATTCGCACAGTAAAATTTACCACGAGTTTCTAGGTAATTTTTATCCAACTTTTTTCTTCGTGTATCTGACATTTCGAATTCAGACTGCTTTCAAACACCTAACTTTTGCAGTGATTCGTTTATGTAATTGCAATAAACGAGATACTTGTCAGTTTAAGCTGTAAAAATGCTCGCGATGGTTTCGTATTATGAATGCATGAACTAAAACACACCCAACATTATTTAAAATTTAAAACTCAATTTTAATCATATTTTCCTCTCTTCAACTTTATCTTACCAGATTTTTCTCTCTCCAATTAATTTTACAATTCTAAAATATTCTAATAATTTTCATGTTCTAAAGCATTATTGACTCACCACTGGAATAACCTTCTCGTGGAAGAATAAATAGAGATTCATGAAATTTATTCACCTCTCTCAAATTAAAAAAAGCGGAAAGCAGCGTTCATCATCAACTTCAATGAAGCCCCGGTACTCTGAATACTTTATCAGCCTCATTTGGATAAAATGAAAAACATCATTAACTCATGAATCTCCATAAAACCCAAGCACAAATGCTCCGCGGGTTCAAATATTTCAACAATTTTATGTAGTACTTTAATGAACATGGGCTGGAATGGAGTGGCCTTGCTAATACCGTAATTCATATCGGTGTCATTAAACTCATTTATATGATCCCACTGTAGTTATCTCCAGTCGTCACACACGTGAAAGAAAAATCGAAAAATCCCTCTGGGTGCAGACATTATGTTCGTCGATTATTAAACTGGGAAACGCGTATATTCAATATCTCCCTCGCCTATTTAAATAGCTTCAGTTAACAGGGGATACATTGTAACCATGGTATCGTATAATACCCTCGCTCTCCCAAAATTTCCCGGTAAATTTAATTAAACGAATTAATTAATAGTCGAATACCACCTGATGATATTTTTTTAATAACCGAAGTGAGGATGCCGCATGACTATGTCAATGAGCACTACGGTTGAAGGGCTTTGAATTAACCTACTCTTCAAGTTTGCCATTATTATAATGATTTTCATTGTCATCGATAAATATGAGTTCAAATGAACCTCATATCTACTTAATCGCTATTCAGTGTCACCCAGACTCTGACGGAATATTAATATAGCTAAACGATAATTGACCCCAAAACCACATTGAGCGATGGTAATACATGAATGGCTTATTGATTTATTCCGAGGTACATATAGAATTACAATAGACACCGCAAACAATTCGCGATAGACTTGATGTGGGGTGTTGTACCTTTGGAAACCCTCGAACATTTCGATTTCCCGGGGGATGCAGACTCACCGAGAACTTGGGTAATTGTGGAATGCAAATCGGTGAGGCACACGATGCACCAAAATCAGTCGGGACAGCATTCCGATGCAGTGAATTCTCCATCAAGCAGACTACCATCGTCACTCACCAATCTCCAAACATCTGCATACGGTTCAATCTAAACAGCATTCTCGCATCTACATACTGAGATGGAAAATATTTCATTCAGTTAATTTGTCGAGTAAGTAGATTCGGTAATTTTGTTGTTACGGACGGATAAAGTTTGTTACGTTTATAATGGTTTACGCAGTGATGCTATGATATTAATGTGAACATGTTGCAGGACAACGCAGAAGCCAAAATACTTGTCTAAGTACCTCGGGTGAACAGCCTCGGTTAAATTAATCATGGTGTATATTGTGAGGGTTAAATTGGCCAAGGAATTAGCATATTTGAAAGTTTCGCAATTTAACGTGAGGGAGCATCGAGGGATGTGCCCTGAGAATATCGTCTTGGGAATTGCTGCAGTTAACCTAGTATGTATTGGTGGCATAATAAATTTGAGGCTGGAACAATCAATATAAGTTATTTTACTTGTTTTGAGAATGAGAGGATTGAGCATGGTGCGGGAATGAGAGAATTGTGCAAGAGCTCTTTGATGTCAAAGAATCTTTTCGAGGTATTAGTATGAAAGATCCTCTTACCTCAGATTTATAATTTAACGTATTCATTCGATGCATTTTGACGAGTTATTTAACGAGATAAATGCTGTAAAAGGTCGCCCACAAAACTGGAATTAATACGGTTGTGGTAAGGTGTGAATATGACGTAGTCTGCGAGCTAGGTTATACAATTAAATTTTTAACTCTATAAGTCACCTACCTTACTAGGTAGAAGTTGATATGGATGTAACGAATACACAAAAAAAACGTACTGATTCAAGTCGACGTGGATTTTCGACCTATTTCGAGTCGAGGAACTCGGCTTCTATTAATCCTAATTTCGGACATGATATAAGCAGAAAAATGGTTTATTTCAAGAAGAAACGTGGCTAGCAGAAATCGGCTTCAATCGAGTCGGCAAATCGACTTGATTCAAGCCGATTTTTCGGATTGATTTAAGTTGATTTTCGGCTTCATTCAAGTGGATTCTTCGACTTGATTCGAGTAGATTTTTCGACTTGATCCAAGGCGATTTTTCGGCTTAATCTAAGTCGATTTTCGGCTTGATCCAAGGCGATTTTTCGGCTTGATTCAGGGTGATCCTAGGGAGTGATACGTGGGGGGGCAGGGGTTATATATGGGAAGGGTATCTGTAAGTTTTCATGAATGAGGACAGGGTTTTGTATGTGTGTATGTATGGGGGGGGGGGGGG
>NW_021680583.1:102141-102498 GCF_001412515.2 Diachasma alloeum
GGGGGGGGGGGGTGTAGGAATCGAGGTTGTTAATTGATGTAACAATTCACTAACAAATGCGATAGTTATAAAATAATCACTGTATATTTACCAGACGTAGACTGTATACAAAAAAGTGAAGATAGATAATGTAAGGAGTAGGTGTTCACTCCTGAGTATTCGGCGGTCGGTGCCGGACTGCCTCATTGAGGTGTTTCTCAATTCGCAAGACAGCCCAATTGCGTAAATGGAATTAATCCGAAACATACGCGTGACACAGTAGGGGGCGAGTGAGACAGCACGGGAGTTTCGTTCGCCCGTCAATCATCTTTTCCTCTGTGTCCGTGGTCAACGCGTAGATGTGTGCGTCTGTTGGTG
>NW_021680583.1:102521-141856 GCF_001412515.2 Diachasma alloeum
GGGGGGGGGAGTGATGTATCAACGGGTGGAGGTGTTAAACTGGGGGTTTTATGTGTGGGGGAGGGGGGAGTTTTCATATGAGAGGGGGAGGGCTTTTATATATGGGGGGATTATATAAGGATTGAAAATATGCAAGAAGCAACACTGAGGGCGACAAGGGCTACATGGATTAGGCCTTACGGTTAGAAATGAGGAAATTAAATAAGGGTCAATATAAAGGGTCAGATCGAAGAGTAAATATTAACGATCTCGACAGTCAGGTGTGAGGGTCAGAAATAATGCTCATCAATCAGGGTCAGAAACAAGAGTCTAAATGTAGGGCCACGAAGTTTAGGTATGAGGATCTGAAATAAGAGTCCGAAATAGGGGTCAAAAATGAAGCTTAAAAACAAGGATAAAAGCTTAAGGTTACAAGGATAAAAACTAAGGGTAAAAAATGAGAGCCGGATGTAAGGGTCAAAAGTACGGATCAGAAATGAGCTTTAGGAATACGGATAGCAGAAAAGGTCAGAAATAAGGGTCAAAAATAAAAATTTAAATGAGTCACCCTTACGGGTTAGACTTACCCTAATTAATCACCCTTATTTAATTTCGACATTTCTAACGCCTGACACTTGTTACCTTTAATTCTTGTATATCTTCGGCCTTTACATAATTTCGCTCAAATAAAACCCCCTCTCCATTAATAAAATCGTGGTTTACAGGGGTAGTGCTCGCACTACACACAACGCGTTTGACTGAGCCTTGGTCCATTTCGATACATCTCGGCCTCGTCCGGCATACGTCTTGCGTCATTTTATTTTGATACATTTTAATTTCTCCTAAATACAATGAAATAAGAAATCCTTCGTTTCTCTTTTGAGCGGTATTCGTAATTCCGAATATAACGATCAGTCTACCGTGAACTACCGACTGGTTATCACATTGTATTAACTCTGTATACATTTCGCATTCAAATCATTCTTGTAAATATTCTTACACTTGACACGTTTATAATAAATATTATAAACAATATCTACCGCAGTTCATCTACTTCATTCATGTTAATGACTAAAGTCTCTCCCAACCACCACAATCACTACATTGGTGCTAATTCGAGCAGCTCTAAAGTGTATGAATTCAACGGTTTTCATTTCATTACGTAAATCTCAATTTTTCAATTCTTTCGGTATCGTTTTCAATCGTTTCTCAGTGCTTTCGGGTGTGTAATAGTGCTTCGACAATTAGACTCAACACGATCGAATTTTTCAGGATACAGTGAAAATTGAGTTTTACCGCGTGGTGGAATTACGTTCCGCTTTTTCGAATCTCGAAGCTTCTAGACCATTCCAAGTGTCGGCTAGCAACCGAAATTCAGAGTTCGTCATTACTTCATATTATCGCCAGTATGTGTGTGTATTGTTTACATTGCAGCCTGAGCTGATACATTGCTGGGCACCCATAGACATTGTGCCGTACTGGTTCCAAAAATGAAGACTAATAACGACTTTATTTTGTGTGCTGTGATAGCGCCAATACTTTCCCGCGATGACAGGTGAACAGAAACCCGATGTTAACCAGCTACGACAGTTGTCGTGCAAATCAAGGCACCGGAATGCATCCCTGAGCGTCCTCAACTGTGGTTCTCACAACTGGAATCACAATTTAACATTAAACAGATCGCAACCGAACTGCAAAAATCGATTATGTAGTTGCAGTGCTTCCCCCGGTGTTTGCTACCGAGGTGGAAGATTTAATTACCAATCCTCCAATCGATCCACCGTACCAACAGCTCCAGAATAAAGTGATCGAGTGCTTCATGCACTCAAAGCAGGCCAACCTGATACGACTACTCGATCGCGAAGAAATTGACGGTCGCACACCTTCTCAATTCCTCAGGCACCTCAAGGTTCTGGTACCGGACATCGACGAGGACGTATTGAAAATTGAATGGTTGTCGCGTCTTCCCAACTAAATTTAACTGGGTGCAGCCAATCAAACAGTTACCACCGATCAACTGGCTAAAGCTGCTGACAACCTTTATTTTGCAGCCAGCCTATATAGCCTCCACTTCCGTGTCAACTCCACTTGAGCAGCAGATAGCATCATTAGTTCAACAGGTTCATCAGCTTTCTCAGCATCTGTCTCCGCGATGCAGTCCACAGGCTATAGCTGACGCTCCTCTGGTCCATCGAAGTCATGGGATAGATTCAAGAGCCAATCACGTACCAGGAAAGTATCAAAATCACATGATATTTGCTGGCTTACCCCAACCCGGGTAAGTGGGTTGCGAGCCCTATCTCTCCCAAAGAGCTACTGTCGAATGGCGAAAATGTGAGTCTGTGCAAGTAGGTTCGCAACCTAGGCCGCACCCCCATCCGACTTCCCAAGAGAAAGGAGTTATAATGAGGACTAACTCGGTGTGAAAATTTCAGCCCGATCGATCTAATGGTTTTTTAGAAAAAGCGATTGGTTTTTAAATCGTTTTCCGTAAATATCTTCCAAACTAGTGGATCGATTTCGATTTTTTTTTCAAAATATTTATTTTGATGCCTTCTATCTAAATTAATTAAAATATCTATACCCGTTCATACAATGTTTTCGAAATATTCCTGTTTTTCCGGTTTTTCATGAAAAACTTTGTAATCACTCAAGCTTGGGCAAAAATTCAGATATCAACTTAAAATTTGATCAGAATCTTCCTCTCATAATAACAATGATTCATATTCAAGATGGGTGCAATCGCCTCAATTGTTTCCGAGATATTGGAATTTTTCTGAAAATCTTTTGTATGCAATGGCTTCGAAACGCAACCAATTCCACTTTTTCTTTCAAAATATTTGTTTCGGTGCCTTCTATCAAATTCAATGAAAACATATATACACTGTTAGAATTTTTTCATCAGGTGTATGACTTAATTTTCGGCCCCTGGATTAAATTGATTAGAACACCTATTTGAATTAAAAAAATTTCCCGCAATGGAGGGCGTTCTGAAGCGCCATCTGTGAGCTATCAAACCACTCAAGTCCGATTGTGGTCCGATTAACACGACCTCAAAAAACATAGTAAATAAAAATGTCGTTCGATAAGCAGCACTTGAGACACTCCCTTCTTTTCACGTTCCAACTTGTAAAAATTGCTGCAGCAGCACAAGAAATGATTTGTTCAGCCTTGGGAGAGAATGCTGTATCTTATAGCACATGTAAAAAGTGGTTTAAAAAGTTTCGGGATGGAAATTTTAATCTCCAGGATGAAGAACGTCCTGGGCAACCAAAAAAAGTTGAGGACGAGGAGTTGGACAACCTACTCAATGAAAATCACTGTCAAACACAACAGCAGCTTGTTGATACTCTCGGAGTGACTCAATCAGCTATTTTGAGGCGTTTAAAAACAATTGGGAGGATGCAGAAGGGAGGTCATTGGGTGACCCATCATCTTACCTCAGAAAAAAAAAGTCGACGCTGCGAAATTGCCATGTGCCTACTGACCAGATTCAAACAAAAAGACTTTTTATATAAAATTGTGACTGGGGATGAAAAGTGGATATTTTACGACATTCCTAAGAGACGAAAGTCGTGGGTTTATCCGGGGGAGCCGTCGACGAGTACTGCAAAACCGAAGATTGACGGGAAAAAATGTTTATTGTATATTTGGCGGGATTCCAAAGGTGTAATCTATTATGAGATACTCAAACAGGGGGAAACCGTCACTGCTAAGCGTTATCAGCACCAACTGGTGAAATTGAGTGATGCTATTGAGGAAAAGAGATCTTTTACTGGTAGTGGTACGAGGCAAGTAGTTTTGCTGCAGGACAACGCGCGGCCACCCACAGCAAAATAAATGCTGAAAGTTATCTCTACGTTGGGCTGGCAAATCCTTCCACATGCGGCGTATTCTCCAGACCTTGCGCCTTCTGACTATCACCTTTTTCTGGCGCTAGAATATCACCTGGTGGATACCCAGTTGCAATCTGCTGAAGAAGTCCGGCAGAGCATTGATGACTTCATCCAGTCAAAACCACCATCCTTTTTCCGAGCCGAAATCCAACTATTGCCCGATAGATGGGAGAAATGCGTGCAAAGTGACGGCGATTATTTTCAAGATTAAAACTGTATTCATTTTTTTTATAAATAAATGTCAAAATTGTCGAAAAAAGGCCGAGGATTAAATCATACACCTAATAAATTTTATGGAAGATATTATAGTAAATCTCATGTGAGTGACATTGAATCGGATTTAAGTAGAATTCACGGAAATTCATGAGTTTTGAGTGGGGTGAGATGGAAATTTCACAAAATGACATGAATTTTCAATTTTTCCCTGAATTTTTCAGATTTTTTTAAATTTCTACAATATAATTGAACTGAAAAATCAAATTTTTTGCTGATTTCCAGAGTATTTGACCAGACAGTCAATGGAATATTTGTTTTTTCAATGACAAAACTTTTTAAAATTCGGAATTTGGCGCAGAAAATTCAGATGAAAATTTTTAACAGTGTACCCATTCATACGAAGTATTCGGAACATTGGAATTTTTATAGCACCCATAGACGTGGCAATAAACATTTGAAATTTTTGCTGCTAGTTAGTGTTCTGAAGCTTTAAACTCTTGTAATATTTCAGACCAAATAAGACATTACTCAGTGACATGCTCACTGTCATAAGGCGCGCTGTCATATGCTCGCTTTATGAAAAATTGGAAACAAGTGTATTGCCCAAAAAAATTCGGAAAAAAAATTCAATCCTTATTCGGTATACAGTGATTTGTGAGATCGAAGGGTGTACATTCCTAAAACGTACGATGAAGGGTATTCGTACATTCATAAAAATGTACGAAATCTTCTAAAAAAAGATTTAAAAAAATTGTAAGAAAAATATGAACGGGTGTTGCTCCCTTCACAAAATCAAAAATACAAGGATACTGTCTTGTTTTTACAAAAATATGTAAAATCTCCCAAAAACCAAAAGGTCTTTTGTAAAAAAAACATTCGCCAAGAACGAGTGCGACTCTTCGTTTGTTTAGAAAAAGTTGTGAATTCAGGCAAAAGCTGTGGTGCCAAGTACAGATCAATAAAGGTTTAAGATTATGACGCAACTCACATAAAACTGAAGAAATAATGAAAATCATGCAAATGATATTCAAAATTTGAGATAATAAAAATTCCAAGTCAACCTACTTGGCGAGATTTTGTGTAGCTTCAATCGCGAGCCAAGTAGGTTGACTTGGAATTTTTACCGTTTCAAATTTTGAATATCATTTCCATGATTTTAATTATTTTTTCAGTTTTATGTGAGTTGTATCATAATCTTAAGGCTTTATTAATCTGTATTTGGCACCATAGCTTTAGCCTGATTTTACAACTTTTTCTAAACAGACCAACGGTCACACTCGTTCATGGCGAATATTTTTTTACAAAAGACCTTCTGTTTTTTTGGGGGTAAACTTGATTTGAATCAAGTAAATCCTCTATTAAGACCAAATAAACGATTTCCTTGATATAAATAAAGTTTATTTCATTCAAATTAACCATTTTTCTGGATGTATTCTTTTTTATCAAGCCCGGTTGTACCAAACCCTATTAAGTTTAATATAAGTGTCGGCCATCAAGTGTCAGAGGATGAGGGTGCGACTCTGAAAATAAGGGTCAACATGTAAGGGCTCTCATTTTCTGACCCTTATTGCCTAACCTCTACTTTTTACCATAATATTCTGACCCTTACTTTTTGAAGCTTAGATTCTGACACTTGTTGTTTCACCCTTGAATTCTAACAATTATTCCTTCACCTTTGAAGCCTTCAACGCTATTTCAATGGACAATGAATTTTTTTAAACATTTTTCTGATATAAATTGCGTACGTTGTAAAAGTACTCCTAAGATTTTCCTAAACGGGAAAAAAAAACATTCTGGGTATATTTTGTTTCCATAATTCAATAAATTATTTTCCATAGAAAGAGTTTCCCATCAATATTTCCAGTACAATATTTGCACCAATTGATTCGTGATACCAGCCATTTATTTAGCCCACCGAGTCTCAACAAGTAGTTCTCGCCTAGATTCATGGTTGTAACTGGAGGTCAAATTAATTCGTTCACAACACTCGTGTATAAATAGAAGGTACGTCCACTGCGAACTTCATTCGAAATCTAAATTTCATTGAGACCCAGAGTTGCATAGCAGTTGGAGGCAATGGTGGCCGTGAGCTGCGGGGAGGGGGTCGAATTAACTCGCACCGTCGATTAAATGTCTGCCTCGGTGCGTTTCTATCGTTGGAAATCTAACGCCAAGTTTCAGTCCAAGCGAAATGCTCAGTTAAAATTCAACGTTAGCTTCAACTTCTCCTCCACCTTTCACGTTATTTTCTATCATTTTCCACCAATGCCGCAGGAACTATATATTCTTAATCGTTTCTACCAACACAACTTTTCGAATTATTTTCTTACCAACGCAATACAACCGATGGCTACCTATCGTTTCTATTTGTCAATCAAAAAAAGTTTGCGATTCCATTCGCCGCACCGAGTGGCTAGATTTATTTCTGAAAAAAAAACGTTAATACCGGCGGTATGATCTGGTATTCATGGCTAGAGGTGCAAATGCGTCACATGACCTGTCATTAACGGTCACATGACGAGGCGTTTATAACGATTGTCAGAATCCCCTTCCCCCACCATGACCGTTACAATTTGCCAAAAAAATATGACAGTGATTTTTTATCTATGTAGAAGTAACATTAGCTCAATATGCATACACGGAGAGAAAAATTTAATAAAAATTACCAGAAAAAAAATAAAAATTACGTTTCGAAACGTAATCCGCAAGCGAAGTAAAATTCAATAAAATGTGTGAGCCGGAACTGAAATTGTAAGAATCGCCACGTAAGTTCTACAATTTGTTCTGTAATTTTTCCCCAACGATTGAGAAATTTTATGGAACGGAACGTAGAAATAACTCACCAGCTTCATAAAAATGGTTGAACGTTCGAGAATTTTCGATTTTGGAGGCATAATAAGTCGAGAAGTTTCTGTAAGATTTTACGTCTTCGGGAAAAATTACGTGACAATTTAGTACTTTGTTCGGTGATGAACATGAAAATTTACTGCACTTTGCAGGTTTCTTCTCTTCCATTCCTATAAAAATTGCCGGAAAATGATTCCCCATTGCGGATTACGTGAATTGTTCCATAAATGTTACTTAATATTTCTCTCCGTGTATTGAAATAAAAATCTGTCATTTTTTATTCCTATAGATAAAACTATTTTTCCTAATTATGTAATTTGTGCGTCACACCACCATCACTCGACCGTCATTTTTTAGATCGCGCCTTACACTGTTGGAAAAAAAAAGTATACTTCAGGGCAAATGCTATGGGGTTTTTCTATAGTGATTTTCACTTTTACGAGTTTGGGAAAGGGCCAATATCAATCCCCGGATGAGGAAAAGTGAAGGTCAGTACAGAAAATAAAATTTCATGACCAGCTGACTACTAGAAAGAAAAGAAAAATTTAATCATGCCGAAGCCATTCGGAAGCTCACTACCAATGAAATTGGTAGAAATGAAAGAAAAAAAAAGAATTTCGTCACGTAAGGTAACCGCCAGATGGCTTCCACGGAAAAGGCTGAACCCCTGCTTGTTTTAAAATGTATGTATGTCAGAATGTGTATGCCGATTTTTCGGAAATTTTTTATAAATCCCCCCGCAAAAAGGACTAAAGTTTGAGCTAAAAATCTGAGATTTTGTCGGATAATTCGTATTACTTTGGAGCATTTGTGGGCGCAAGTTCAGCTTAATCGGCCCAGTAGTTTCCGAGATATAGCAATTTCTCAAAAATGTTTTTTCCTTAATATCTCATAAACTACGTGACCGAATTGAAGTTTTTTGACGGGAAAGTATTCCGTACAATAATATCTATTGAATCAAATCAAAATATTACTACATAACTAGGGTCAGTTTAGTAATAATCGGCTTTTTTCATTTTTACTACGAAATCGTTGTGGAAACGATAACTCGCTGAAAATTCAAGATAGGAAGTTCAAATTTGGTAAGATTGTAGCTCTTATGATACTACAAATCTGTGTTATTCACGAGCTGAATCGGATAAGTAGTTTAGAAGATATTGAACTTTTTGCGAAAAACTGTTATGCTTAATATCTCCTAAACTACTGGGCCGATTCACTCTTTTTTTTTCAAAATATTTGTCACGATATCTTCTATCAAGATGAATCAAAATATGTATACCTGTCCATACAAAGTTTTCGAGAGATCAGCGTTTTTCTAATTTTTTCATTTTAAAGTTAATGTGGTGTCCATAATACGCGTCAAGCTTGGTCTAGACATCTGAGATTCTGGCTACTAATTTGTATTATGACCCCACAGTTATGTATAAAATTTTGTGTCAATCGATTCAGTACATCCGGGCATAGAGCAATTTATCCAAAAATCGTTTTTTCTAAAAAATTACACATCGTCATTTTATCAATGATATTCGTCTCTATATGACTTCAAAAGTGATAACAATAATTTATGGTACTTTGTATTTGATGAAATGTCATAGCTATGACAGAGGTAGAAGTTAAAATTTGGTAAAATTGTAGCTCTTATGACATTACAGGATGAAATTGTATAGCTCTGACAGAATCACAGATCAGTGTGGTTTATTCCCCTTACCAATATGAATAGCTTTTTAAGTAGTTATCATCTGCGAAATTGTACGGATCTATTCGGAAGCTCATCACCAATGGAATTGGTAAAAAAAAAAAAAAGAAAATGTCACATGGCTTCTGCCAAAAAGGCTTACAATCCTGCTTGTTTCCCCTCAAATCGCACTCAGTGTAACTGTCCTGAACGCTCAAGAATATATTTACCGCAGTATTTTCTGGTTTTCTATTCATTTTCAGGGAAAAATGGAAGTGAAACTCATAGTTCTCTTTCATTGTTCCACGAAATTCTGAATTATCAGTGACGAAATTCCTTGAAATTTCAGTGGTAATTAAATTTGATAAAAATTTCCAAAAAGTGTACCGGAAATTTCAACCAAATTTTTAGCAGTGTATGACTAAAAAATGATGATCATGTTGTATCTCCGATATTCACGGTATTTCACTATTCACAGTAAGTTTTCAGTACCTGGTCTTCCACCCACTTGTGTCTGTGGAATTCTTGCATGATTGCAATGAAAACATCCATGGATCGGTGATGAGAGATATTACGCACATATGGAAGCTAGGGGAAGATATTCCAATTAGCAATTGAAATCCTCATCATTGACTGTTATTTCAGAACCAAGTCTTGCAGATAATGGTTTCGAAGGCTCTATATGGAAAACAATATACACCGATCATTGATATTTTACTCGAGGCTCAGGAATATCGATTTTGTCGAGCGAGAGTATGCATATGTCTGAACTGGATATATTTTATACTCGATTAAAAAATGATATATATCCACGGAGAAAAGTGAATGGTAGGGGTTACTTTTGTATGGTAGAGGTTACCATAAATTATGGTAAAAGGGTTTCTAAGTCAATCTCAATAGTAATTTTTACTATCTTCAACAGTAAAGTGTACTATGTTGTATAGTAATTAATACCATTCGAACATGGTAGGCATTACTATACAATATAGCAACGACAACCATTATTATAGGAGAGATTACCATGTATAAATAGTACTGATTACCATCCACATGGTAATCTCTCCTTTTCTCGATATCGTAGAAAATACTAAAAATAGCCATCAAGGCACAATTAAAATTGAATTATCGGTTACTCATCAACAAGTCTTTACCACCACCTTTTCTCCCTGGTCCAGCTCTTAACAAGAGATTAGAATTAGATCCAAATTATCGTCATTTTCTGCCAGTTCTCCCGTCCAATCGATCTGGAGATATTACAATAGTAAGCTCTCTCAATTATTTGGGACATGATTATTGGGCACTGTAATGGCACTGTAATGCCCAAAAATTCTTCCAATGATTAGGTAAAATTTGGGGCAAAAAATCCCACTATTCTGTAGATATGATATTCTGATATTAAAATACTGATGTAAATATGTTATTGTTAAATATGATCCTTACGATATTCGATATAATTAATCTAGATATATCGATTATTATTAATAGGAAAGAATCCAACATTATAAGAAAATACTCTGTAATTATTAAAACAGCGTCGAAACCAAATACGTTAAGTATAAATATAAATCCCACTTGAAATTTCTATCTCATTATACTCATCATTATCATGATATAGTTCAGTGATCATTATCTTTTATATTCGTGACATTTTATGACTTTTTCACGTGTTACCATATAATATAGGTAATGTTACCATAGTGCATGGTAATCTCTCGTATAAACTATGGTAAACTTTACCAAACGACTATGGGTCCCTTTACCATAANGTATAAATATAAATCCCACTTGAAATTTCTATCTCATTATACTCATCATTATCATGATATAGTTCAGTGATCATTATCTTTTATATTCGTGACATTTTATGACTTTTTCACGTGTTACCATATAATATAGGTAATGTTACCATAGTGCATGGTAATCTCTCGTATAAACTATGGTAAACTTTACCAAACGACTATGGGTCCCTTTACCATAATTAATAGTACACTCTACCCTGTAACATGGTAGAGGGTACTATTCAATATAGTAATTTCTCCTATGTTCATAGGCTTCATTACCATCGAGAGACTTACCATGGCCCATAGTATGTAATACCATACCCCATAGGAATCATTACCATAGCATAGTAATGCTTCCTAAATTTTAGGAATACATACAAGTCGTAAATTTGACATGGGACTCTTTACCANTACTGATGTAAATATGTTATTGTTAAATATGATCCTTACGATATTCGATATAATTAATCTAGATATATCGATTATTATTAATAGGAAAGAATCCAACATTATAAGAAAATACTCTGTAATTATTAAAACAGCGTCGAAACCAAATACGTTAAGTATAAATATAAATCCCACTTGAAATTTCTATCTCATTATACTCATCATTATCATGATATAGTTCAGTGATCATTATCTTTTATATTCGTGACATTTTATGACTTTTTCACGTGTTACCATATAATATAGGTAATGTTACCATAGTGCATGGTAATCTCTCGTATAAACTATGGTAAACTTTACCAAACGACTATGGGTCCCTTTACCATAATTAATAGTACACTCTACCCTGTAACATGGTAGAGGGTACTATTCAATATAGTAATTTCTCCTATGTTCATAGGCTTCATTACCATCGAGAGACTTACCATGGCCCATAGTATGTAATACCATACCCCATAGGAATCATTACCATAGCATAGTAATGCTTCCTAAATTTTAGGAATACATACAAGTCGTAAATTTGACATGGGACTCTTTACCACGGCTCTTCTCTTCGTGTCCGATTGTTGTTGTTTTATACTTCTAAACGAGAATATCATATTTGACCGAAGAATGATATACCGGGGCCCCATGTCAGGTGTGCCAAAGTGAATTATCTAATATACCGTAAGGTAGCATGTCAATATAAAATATAACATATGGTTGAAGTGGAGACTTCCCAAATTTCATTTATGCTTCAGTTCCTAGCGAATTAGAATACTGAAGTGAAAAACCTATCTAACCTAAATCATATTACTAAAGAGGGAAATTAACTACTGCAGCCATAAGTTCATTTTATTCGAGGATGGCACACATACGGGAGTCTGGTTCGAGTAAATGAGGCGATAAGCCAAAAAATTTTTCTCTTTTTTTGTTGAACATATACGTATTTGTTAATCAATACATGGGTATTTTCAGGTTAATTGAGAAATTTTATGAGTATGGTACATTGCGTGATAAGAGGCATGTTCTGGGATTTCATGTCTCAATAACACACGTAAATATCAACCCAAGCAAATTCCAAATTCATTTTCATTTTGCAGGAAAATTCACGTAATAACAAAT
The DNA here is from genome assembly GCF_001412515.2 of Diachasma alloeum. Lineage (NCBI taxonomy): Eukaryota > Metazoa > Arthropoda > Insecta > Hymenoptera > Braconidae > Diachasma > Diachasma alloeum. The sequence goes on from NW_021680583.1 coordinate 114,467, forward strand.
CGCAGAAATATGAACAACAATGCAGTAAATTGCATTAATATATATGAATATATAAAGAAGCTTATTCAATGAATAAATATTAGATCACAATTAAAATAATCATAACAAAAGGACATGTGTTGAAATGAAGTGATAGATTTATTCAGAGAGCTCCTAATAAAGTCCCTTGAAACTTAAATTAAATTTCCAGTTGCTTTTTTATTCATATCAAATGAATAATTTTATAAATATAAACAAATGCTTTCTTCATACAAGTTAAGACTTTATTAGTTAGAAATGAAATCTTTGCTTAGATTGCGAAGGAAAAGAATTTATTGATGTGTAATAATTCTCTGTTTGAATCAACTAAATTGTTTATTTATTTCTACTTGATTATCTACTTTGCGACTCAGAAGACCCTCTTGAACTTGAGATCGGAAGTTCTCCCGCACACGGCATATTCACCAGACTTCGCCCCATCCGACTATCACTTGGTCCGATCAATGCAGCATGCCTTAGTGGATAAACAATTCAAAACGCTGGACTATGTGCGTAGATTCGTCGATGAATTTATCGCCTCCAAGCCCGCCAGTTTCTTTCGCGACGGCATTCGTATGTTACCTGAGAGATGGCGCAAGGTCATAGAAAACGATGGACAATATTTCCAAGATTACGTTCGTTGTTCTCTATTTTTTCTATTAAATAAATTTGCTGAAAAATCTATAAGAATTAGGCCACACACCCAATAAAATAACGTTACCTAATGTAATCTTGGAATAAATGCAATAAAATAAACTCGATAAACATGATGTGTTCGGTTCAATTGTCGTTCCAATTGATAATAGACTACATTAATTTAAAAAATAATCTCATATAAAAAAGACATGACATGGGTCGAATCAAATTCAATCGAGAAATCGAACATAGCGGCTCTTAGTCGAAACGATTTAACTGGCACGGCAGATTCACATGAACGACATTTTTAACTGGCACGGCAGATTCACATGAACGACATTTTTTTCCTTATATATAAATGACATGGGCAATTAATCGAACATGACGGATTTCATGGAGATAATAGATTACTGTGCATTCGAATTCGATTAATCAAATATAACTGGGTATCACATCAGCTGATTAGTATAAGGTTACGGAGAAATACCGCAAGGTGGTGGTATAAAAGATGACGCATCCATGTTTTAAGAAAATACGCGCGAATTCCAAAGCCAATGTTCAGCAATAAGAAACAAACACCGTGGATACACTAAATATATCAGTGCATATTTTCCACACATGTATTGGTTTCTAATAAGTTGAATCAGAAGTTATTTGTCAGTGATAGGGAAGGGTGGGGCAATATGGACATCTGGAGTAGAATGGACACTCGAAAAATTTGCAAAATAGAATTTTTTTTTTAATATTCTAATTTTTGAAAATTGTTTCATTGGCCAATAAATAATCGAATTTTTTTAAATTGCTTTTTGGCAAAGTTCACAACTGAAAAATTATTCAAGATTAGAGTACAATGGGCACCCGAAAAAATTGTTCCTTTTCAACTATTAATCAAGAAAATTTTTAACGGACATTTTCCAACAGAATCGTGTCGGCATCTTTTTATAGAGCGAAATTAGGTTTGGAATTAACAAATAAACTTCAACTCTATTAAAATTGAACATTAAAGCTTGAAATATAGAGTAGCTTTGGATTTCCTATTTTAGTACTAAAATAACTTCGAAATTATTAATTTTTTTCAATAAACAATTGCACGCCCTACACAACTAACCTTTTGTCCATTTGTAAAATTAGTAAGATGGCTACTTTTCTACTTACAAAAGAAAATCACCATAAAACAATGGGAGGAGGAAAGGATACATGAGCAAAGAAAAATTTGGGTTTCATCCCCTCGACACAAGTCAACCATGATTTCTTTTTTGTCTTTCAGAAATTGAATAATATTGTTGAAACATAAAAAATTGAGGAAGAAATCAAAGTTTCCATTTTACCCCATTTTTCCTTTACCTTACAATTCCTACGACGTAGTCTTAGAACAATTTGTTTTTATAACCTTCAAATGAAGTCGGAACAATAGATTTGATCCACTTCAAGTCATTATTAAATCTGGTGTCTATTTTGCCATACCTTCCCTTAAGTGCTAAGAAATGATAAAGTAATTGAGATGATTGATAATTAGATTGATAATTATAATTTGAATGTCAAAGGTGGAATCAAAACCATTAATCTCCTGGTTTTCCAAGTCATTTATTGTTTTTCGAGGTTTTTGTTTAAGGATAATCGAGCGAGGAGGAAATGTAGGAGGTGAAGCGGAGGGGTTTCTATTGTTTTCCTGCAGAAAACCAATCGCTGAACAAAAAAATTTTTCCCATTCCGATTCAAAATTCAGGCAATATTAGGGAGTATTTTCGGTTAAAAATTATTTTTGGAGCTAATCAAATTTATTTGTATCTGTTCCACGCATTGAATGGTTTTCAGATTGTTTTTTCTTTAATAAATGAAAAAATATTAATCCATGCGAAAAAGTGGCAACATCGTCGGTAGTGTTTTTTTTTTCACCAGGAGCTGGTACCACTGGCTAGAGGGAGCTCCAATCACAACGCTTCATTGCTCTCTCTCAAGAGACGTTTAAATTGACCGCGCTGCCCCCACCCGATCGATACTTGAGACGTTGCTGCTCGTTTGGGCTGCATGCGCAGAAATTTCATTTTTCAGTACGTTTTTCGCTATTATTAATAAACAATGCTCCTAGGCGACAATCCTTTTCACTCAAAAAATCATTGATCACATGTTCTAAATGTGTCTAAAGTTTCATGACTTTGGCTGCTTTTTTTCCTTGAATTTTGCAGTTTTTTTTGTAATTTCCATAAGATCACGGGTTAAATAACCACTTTTTCAAAAATTCATAATAAATTAACTATGTTCCCCAACAGTCTGAAACTTTGCACACGCCTTTTCCATCATTTAAAGAATATGTAAAAGACAAAAGAGAAAAATGGCTGCTTTTTTTCTAACCCTCCGGGCTCGCCCGATTATCCTTAATGAAACCAATACTTAGTATACCCTGAAATTAATGAGTATTGAACAATATCTATTTATCCGTGAAATAANGGATAATCGAGCGAGGAGGAAATGTAGGAGGTGAAGCGGAGGGGTTTCTATTGTTTTCCTGCAGAAAACCAATCGCTGAACAAAAAAATTTTTCCCATTCCGATTCAAAATTCAGGCAATATTAGGGAGTATTTTCGGTTAAAAATTATTTTTGGAGCTAATCAAATTTATTTGTATCTGTTCCACGCATTGAATGGTTTTCAGATTGTTTTTTCTTTAATAAATGAAAAAATATTAATCCATGCGAAAAAGTGGCAACATCGTCGGTAGTGTTTTTTTTTTCACCAGGAGCTGGTACCACTGGCTAGAGGGAGCTCCAATCACAACGCTTCATTGCTCTCTCTCAAGAGACGTTTAAATTGACCGCGCTGCCCCCACCCGATCGATACTTGAGACGTTGCTGCTCGTTTGGGCTGCATGCGCAGAAATTTCATTTTTCAGTACGTTTTTCGCTATTATTAATAAACAATGCTCCTAGGCGACAATCCTTTTCACTCAAAAAATCATTGATCACATGTTCTAAATGTGTCTAAAGTTTCATGACTTTGGCTGCTTTTTTTCCTTGAATTTTGCAGTTTTTTTTGTAATTTCCATAAGATCACGGGTTAAATAACCACTTTTTCAAAAATTCATAATAAATTAACTATGTTCCCCAACAGTCTGAAACTTTGCACACGCCTTTTCCATCATTTAAAGAATATGTAAAAGACAAAAGAGAAAAATGGCTGCTTTTTTTCTAACCCTCCGGGCTCGCCCGATTATCCTTAATGAAACCAATACTTAGTATACCCTGAAATTAATGAGTATTGAACAATATCTATTTATCCGTGAAATAAAAGTCAAAACACTTTTTATTTGCAGATTTTCAATCATCTAATTTCTTCATTGAATCGACTAGGAAAAGTTTAAAAATGAAGCATAGTCCTGACTGAACGACACTCTGCAATAATTGCTTTTTTTTCAACATTTTTAGGAATGAATAATAAAAATGGTTCAACTTCCAGAAACATATTTTTTTAGCCATGAAATTGAATTTTGGTGAAATTCTGAAAAAGGGACAAATTTGTTACAATTTAAAAAAAAATCATTTTTAGTGTGAAAAATTGATTACTATTGAATGATTTAAATAAAAAAAGGTCGTCGTCTTCGAAAATCATAATTGTCCCACAATTTCATTAGTCTACTCCGGAAAGTCGACTTTCATTTTTTTTCAAGATAAAAATGTTCTCTAATAATTATGAGTAAATAGCAATTATAGTATTAGAAAAAAAATTTAAATTTCATGGACAGTTCAGTAATAATTTTCAGGCAAGAGACATTTAATTCAGTTTGAGAGAAAAAATTCGTGCAATTCCTCATTTCACTGAAAATCTAATGAAATTCAACCCTCTTGAACAGCATGAAAAGAAGAACTTTTCAAGTATTCAAGTTACTTGAATTCTCAATTAAAAGATGAATATTCTGTGCCAAATTACTCTGTATTTTCAATTGATAAACAAATTTTAATCGTCCAAATCATTTAGGTCAGAAAAAATGAAGTGATTCAACTTTCTTAATGTTGCGTTTACTGGAGTTTTCTTCAAACGAAGTTGATTAGAATCAATAAGTTATAATTATGAGAGACTGACATTTTTTACCTTAAGTATAGAAGAATCTGAATGCAACACAATGAAAATGATAATCTATTGTTTCACTTTGAGCAAATAGTAATAATAATTTAATTCAAAATTTCTGATATGATTTTAAAAAAAGTTCCGACTTAATATTCCATAACAGTAAAGAATAAACATGATGATACTTATGTAACATTATCTGAATCATTAAAGTGAATTTCAGATCCTCGAAAGAGGACAGAGCAGAAGTCAAACTATCATTTTAAACTTTGATTTTTAATCAGGTGATGATATTCTAAACGCGGAATTATATTGGTGATATGAACAGCAGATTAATTGAATTACCGAGTGCACCAATTATAAAAATTTATAACATTGCTATATTGGCGACACGCATTTCTACCAGAGTATCAACAAATATTGAATTCCGGAAATTGACTCTCTGGGTGACGCTCGAGAAGAAATTGGATTGTAATTATGATTGAAATTTTATTCAGTGATTAGCACGTGAACAAGTCATTTATTGTAATATGAGAAATTAACAGCTAATAAATTGGGACATATTATTTCCATCAGTTGCATGGCTTTTTGCAATCAGAATGGTTATGAACAATGAATTGAAAAAAAAGAATATTGAAACTCATAGGAAAAAGGATATAATGAAAGGGAGATTGACACCCCGGCCGCTTGCGGCCGGGGTGGCGCTAGTGAACGAAGTTATCAATGAGTAATAAAAAAACGTCAATTTCGGTCAAGGAAAAATTATTCATTTGTGGAATAACTTTTGCATTGCTGATAAAGAAGGTTGTGCGTCTCGATTCTAGTAGGGCACCGGCATTTCTCTTTGTTTGTCTATGTACCTATAAACTAAATAGTCATCCAGAATTTGCTCAGCTCGATCACACCGGTTTTAGAATTATTTGTGGAAATTGCATCACCAACTAGGAAAGATACTATAAAAATACAAGAAAAATATTTACAGTTTCATTTTCATTGAAATAATTGGAAGAACGAACTAAAATAAAATTGCCTTCGCTTCATACCTGATTGGTTCTGCCTCGGATAACCGCTCATCGAGTAAAACAATATGAATTCCAAACAAGAAACGTTTGCCATGGTAAAGAACCCAGGTCGGAATTAAATGGCCCAAGTTTGGTCCAAAGGCGGGCCAACCTTAGCTAGTCACGGGCCAAATGAAATGATAACGCCGGGCCATTCTTGGCGACTAAGACTGGGCCTGACTCAGTCGCCAGTCGTTAGCCGTGACTAATGTAACCTGATTTGAATGATGAAAAAAATCAAAAATACTTTTCATTCAATCATTTTTATGATTCATTATCTTCCAATCACCCACCTCTAATGCATCTTTCAGTGAAAATTCCTAATTTGTTATTTTAAAATAATCACCTCGAGCCGGTCTCGAACCCACGATCCTAACATCGCCGGTCCTACCCCTTAACCGCTAGTCTACCGCGCAATGCTTATTACTGTTAACTCAAATCGTCCATAGATGAACTCTATCTCGATTTCATTCTTCACTGAATGAGTTTTTAAATATGATCCCGATTAATTTTGTTTTCATTGTTTCTTAATCACCTGATTCTTCGAGGAGTGTAAAAAAAGTACCCCCCCCCTGCCACCATCTGAATATTTTTAATGATCCCAGACTTCTAATTTTTCATTACACTTGAAGATTCGATCTTTGTAATTATTATCGAATTATTATTATTATTCTCTTCTTCCCCCCTTCCTGCGGCCCTGAGAGCTTTTATAAATACACGCCTTCCTCCCTCTCGGCTCATCAGCTGGTTCTAGCTTGGCTCGACCCTGACTCATCGGGCATTGGTGGATAAGTGTGGACCATAATTCAGCCAGCGGTTGAGTCAGTCTTCAGCTAGTGATGGAGATTGAGCCTTGGCTACCACAGTCGGACCAATGTTGGATGAAGGCTGTCCTACCCAATGCTTGGCCGAAGACGGGCTAGTCGAGCTTAGACCAGGAACGGCCGTCAATGAACGTCTGTGGATTTTGGCAACTCATTGGCCACCAAGCTTGGGCAAAGGTTGGTAGCCCCGTGTTGACGAAGCATCGGCGGATAGTCTTCGTCCATGCTTGGTTCGATGCTGGTAACCAAAGCTCAAGATGCGCCATTGGCTGAGGACTGGCTTAACCATTGGCTAAATTATGGCCCACGCTTGTTTACCAATACTCGGCAAGTTGAGGTTGAGACAAGCTTGGGACGGTTGTTGAAGCTCAGCGATTCCTGCCTGGTAAATTGACTGGGAAACAGTAGAAAAGTTCCCATTACTCAGAGTACGCTCAGATGTCTAGAGTGTTTCTAATCCAAACTCATTAAACCTTTCCCAAACATGAGAGCGACATAAGAAATTGAAAAATACAAACTTATTATGGTTAAAAAATATAACTTACTCCTAAGTGTACCCTAGGCTATGTCAAAGTTCATTCAACTTCTCATACAGCATCTGTCCAACTTACGAGGAGCGGAATAATTCTCCCATAGGGGTATGTACATTAAAGTAAGTAAAATCCAGTCGAACGGATCATTGGTCGTAGCGTTAGTAATGCTGTTGCATTCTGGTCCATCCAACAAAGCTCAGACTCTGCAGTCATCCAGTTACTCAAGTAAAAACTCAAGATGATCATCAAAAACACAAGATCAATGAAATAAAAGAGACACAAACCAAGAATGAGTTGTTACCTAAGAGAAACTATTCGCCGTGAGTGTAGTTTGGGTCGAGCTCACATTTTATACCCGAGAGGCGTATCCCCACCTTTCCTCTTCATTCAGCAAAGAGGCTGGCCTGCTGCACTACTGCAGATATTTTTCATCCCCGCGAATCGAAGTTTAAAGCTCCCCTGGAATACGTCTCAACGAGTTTTTCCACGTGAAGCTTAGAAACTCGTAAACAATTGCATAATTCTCGTACAATACACGTTAAGTAACAAGCCACAAGTACGTGCCTGATGTGTCGTAAGGCTCTCTATTTCTTTTGCTCCCGAATGGAAGCATTGTAATCGTTCAAAAAAAAGTTTTCGACTTTTTGTGTTATATCGACTTATTATGATCCAGAAAGTCCGAAAATGCAATTTTTAGACGTCGTCCGTACGTATGCATATATGTGTCGATGTATGTAACAAATTTTTTCACACTTTTTCTTTAATTTCTCGCTAATGAATCGATGAAATTGAATCTTTTTTTTTTAATATAGGTATTGTTGAGCCCTATCCATCGCCGTTAATCAAAATTTAATTCATTTATTCATTTTTTTAATTTCTTCAAAAATTGGCTGTAACACGATAACTAAACATAAAAGTTTTAAATTCATTGAATGATGGTTCAAAAAATTTGTATGTGTGTCCTTTTGACCGAGTTCGGAAATGAAGGTGATAGCAATAATCGTTCTTTTGATTTATCTGAAGGTTTGAAAAAATTTTGTATTTTTTGAACATCGAAATTCCGGGGATATCTTCGAATATTATGGTCCAAATAAATTCAATCATAGCTTAAAATATTTGTTTCAATCCATTATGTCACAGTAAATAGATCATGACAATAGCTATCTGGGTTGAACTGATTTTTATGACGATTTTTGAAAATTTCGAATTTTTCATGAATTTCCCTGAAATTGAGCTTTCTGATGGGTTTTCTCACATGTGATGTTTAAAAGTCATTCAATAATGTATAATAGTATATTACGTGCTAAGGCGGAGAAGTGCTGAATTCAACACTGGTGGAGTACAGGCGCACGAGGCACGTGAGTCGGAGACGAGGCCGCCGAAGGCGGCCGAGTCGTAGACGAAACGTGCCTCGTGCGCCTGTACTCCACCAGCGTTGAATTCAGCACTCGACGCCGAAGCGCGTATACTATTTTTTATTGCGAAAAGCCCGTGGGGGTTGGGGGTGGGGGCGTGGAGCGGGGTCCAGGGGGCGCAGCCCCCGGCGGGGGGGGTGGGGGGGGGCGGAGCCCCCCCCACTGAAGAAAAAACAAATTGCAAAAGAAAAAAAAAATCAAATGCATTTAAATTTCCCCGCCACAGCCGGGGAACAACAACTCCAAGAGAAGCCAACAAATCACCATCATCTCTCTGTAATCGTATTCCCCAACCTGTGATCAACGACATCTCACCAATTCCACTTCATGATGTCTCACCAGATCCTGCTCCAAATCTACAGTTGAATCAACTTCTACGTTCCCATCCAAATATCAATCTCAATTTTTACAATTGCTCAAATTTTAAAGTATTTGATAAAGAAAATAAGGAAAATAAGTGAATCTCGAGATCTTAGTTGAGATAGATGGGCATAACTGATTGTTTTGTTAGATTTTATTATTTAAACTATGAGTATTATTCTTGCGTTTACGTTGTAGTTTATTTCAGAGTTTCAATAAAAAATTTTCTATGAAATGATATTTCTAATATTATTATTATCAAAATTAAGATTTTTTAATAATTTATTTTTCATTTTAATTTTCAGGTGTATTTTCAAATTTAAAATTTAACAATTTTGAAGATAATGAAGGGGATTCACTGGCTGAATTTATCAGTTTTTATATGTAGTTGTATATTTTGGTACATTAACGCTGGGGTGGCGCCACACGTTTTTCAGTCCTAAGGAGTGCAATTGTCACTTTTTCACTCCTAAGTAGTGCATTTCTCACATGTATACTGCTCAACGGTAAAAAGACCTACTTCTCATGCTTAACTACCGTCGGTAAAAGAGCCCTTTTTGGGCTTGAGCAATGAAAATGAAATTGTTCTGATAAAATTTCATCGAAATTTAAAGATAACATAGATTGCATCATTCTTTCATTTGATTAATAATCGAATTTTGAAAATTATTCAATTCAAGAAAATAAAATAAACCATGAATTATATATGATAAAAAGGAGAATGTGCAAAATAACCATTCGGAAGCACATTGCTAATTTATTGGCAAAAATAACTATACCAAATGCAATACAAAAGCAATTTTCTACTTGTTTATTTTATTACATAATTCGTCCCTTCTCCCATTTAATGAGCCGACATGAAAACTACCGTTAGCGTTATTTGTGAAGAAAGTTGTGAGATGTCTTGGAAATTGAAAAATAATTACGACGTGTTTATGGCTACACAGGAACAGGATGATTTTATGTGTTATAAACTATAGAGATCGATGTATGTGGATCATTTCAGGTGGAGACGATTGAGGTGAACGGCCAAGCTTTATTGGACTCGAGTCATTAAGTTTATGGGAATTTATAGGAATTTAACATTACTGAATACAAACAATATTACCTTTGAAACTATTTTCAAACAGTATATTCATAGATTCATTCATTTATTTAAATTTCATCTCATATTTCAATTTGTGACTGTTGTTTCGTTTCAAAATCGAATATTCTTCAAATTTATCAAAAATTAATTAATTATTTGAAATAATCCTCGGTTCTCTGCTACTTGGATCGTCGAGATTTGTGATTCTTATAATATATAATATAATCAATTTACTTTCTGTTAATTACACTGCGATGCCTGCAGCGATATATGCAATTCTTTTATAAATATACTTATGGCGCATGCCCTCTTACTATAAGAAATCTATGTAAATTCTCATAAAGCAATAAAGATACATACTACATACGTACATACAAATAATCCTCGGTTAAGAAACCTATTAAAAATAAAAAACAGGTGAAATATTTATGGTCAACAATCTATTCCACCAAGTATATGCTAGACGTACGAATATTCGTAGTTAATCTTAGCTTAATAAAATATACTCATTTATATATAAAATGTATAAAATAATATATATTATACATACGTTTTATTATTATTATGAATAATATTATCAGCATTTTATATATTTTATATATAAATAATTATTTTCTATTCTTAAGCCAAGATAAACTTGAAATATTCTTAAGTATAGCATATGCTTGACTTCGAAAGGTCAGCATTGGCATCGCGAAATAGATTGTTGGCCGAAAATGTTTCCCCTATTTTGTAATAGAGGATTAACGTGAAAATTGGTCGACCGTTCTTCGCAGAGGCTTACATTTTCACACTTGGTAAAAGGGACCGATTTCATTGTTAGATGCACCGAAATTCGTCGCGAAGATTTTTAAAGATCATTCCTCAAAATCGTCGTGAATTTTTACCTGGGTGGTAAATACATAATGTTGGATCTCCACATAAATTCCACTAAAATATGGGAAAAACTAAGACAATCCAGCTACAGTATTTTCACTTGGTGTGTTACATATTTCTGAATAGTATTGTGAATATTTGGAATGTTTATAAATACATATGAATGCGTTGAGTCATTTGAACTATCACTATAATTACAATACAAATTAACTATTCACTAGTCTTAGAATACCGTCAAATTTATATTGAGTATTCTAATACTGACTCAAAGTAAATTCTATTAAAGGCAAGGCGCAGATAGGTCGATTTAAAGTTTTCATTTGAAGTGCAAAACCGATCCGTAAATTGTTCGGGGTAGACTGACTTAAGATGTTTGGAAGAAGTGACTTATCCCTGACCAGCAAGGGTGAGATGGAATTCCTAAAATTTCATCGTTTGGAAAAACCGTTCAATATTTCCTTTAATCCATCGAATGACCAACGTCTACAATCGTCTACGTTTGCGGGAAGTGGGGAGCCATCAGTATCGTAGTGCGCCATAAGAGAAGCACGGCAGCTCACGAACACTGCTACAGGATGGCGAAACATGGGAAGATGCTTGGTCGTGGAATGGGTTAATGCAATTAAGAAAAGGAGTAAGCAAAAGTGTGTACATACAAAAACGGAAAATGTATCTGGGAATGATGCGCTCTCAATACGTGGCGAGTATCTCACGTATGTTGACCATCTAGACTGTCTTAGAAGCACCAACCGGAAAAACGCGCGAAAATTTGCGAAATTTCCAAAGCAAGAAATTCAACTCTAGGAGGAAAAACGGAATTTGGCTCAGATTCTAAATTCACACTCGTCAGAAAATACCAAGTAGGCCTAATGATGCAATCTACTATTTCCTCTTTTATTTCGAAAAAATCATTTTATTATAAAGATGCTAAAATAGTAGTTTGCCTAGAAAATTTCTTGAAAATATACAATATAAAACGATATTTCAAGTCATTTCTGACTATATACCGTTTAGGAAATCTTCAGGTTAAAAGAAATTTAATATTACTTCCACAATATTTTTCCCGACCCGGATCCCCTGAACAATCCGTGACCATGACGCTGGTCCTTTTTCTGGTTTTCACGCTAATATCTCTCTTCCTGTTTGACGAACCTTATATGTTTTATGCTCATTCGAAAGTGTATTAAATAAGCTTCAAGTTGACACGTGAATAAATTCCATTCTGATCATTTTTCATTAAGTTACGGGTTTTTTAGGAAAAAATTGGTTTTTCGTGCTTTGCTTGAAAATTCACCTTTGGCTGGATTGTTCAAGTTTTTGAAATCAAGTCACCTGAAAAATCGATATATCATCTTGAAGAGCATTATTCGTTCTTCAAATTGTGTTTATTTTCCTTCAATTAAAAATTGAAAGAATGTTCTATCTTGTGAAAAAACAAATGAATTGAAAAGAACAACTTCCTCATGATATGAAAATAATTCTGTCCTTATTTTGAAAAAATGAGTGAACTCTCCCAAAAAAATAAAAACAAATGTTTTTGTAAAAAAACTGCGCCAAGAAAAAGTTTTGTTTGGTTGTCACTGGAAAGTTGAAATTTTTGAAAAATACAAAGAAATAATAACGAAAGCCACGTCAGGAATGTCAAATAAATGGGTATATAGTACACAATCAGATTTCTATAAGAAAGATGACACAATGATTTTTCCAACCGCCAGTATAATTATCTATATTCCTCCTACTCCTCCAAGCCATTTTGCGGTTCTCAGCGATTTTACCCTCCAATTGAATTAAAAACACAAATCTTCACTACTGGCCACCGTTTCGAACGGTATATCCACTCCTCACACACATCCTCCGTCACATTTGAAGAACAGTTATGATTTCATTGATAAATTAAAATATGTAATTATTCCAGACAATTATGTGCTGGTTTCATTTGATGTGGTAAGCCTTTATATAAATGTGCCATTTGAATTCGTCACTGACGCAATAGTAAAATGGAAGAGCGAATTAAAATGCAGTCTCCCATATGAGGAAGTAATTAAAGCAATAGATACAGTTATGAATAATACTTTTTTTTCTTTTGGTGGTAAGATTTACAAACAAGTATTTGGGTTGCCAATGGGTTCTCCATTGTCACCCATTTGCGCTGATCTAGCAATGGGTCTGTTGGAAGAAGCGGTTTTGGATAAGCTGCGTAGTGAATTTGACATTCCATTGTATTATCGTCATGTGCATGATATTGTTATGCGCAATCCACAGGCTAAAATTCAGTACTCTTTGCAGGCATTTAATGATTATCATCTCAGTCTTAATTTCACTCATGAGATTGAAGTGAATAATTGTTTGCCTTTTTTGGATGTCTTGCTTATCAAGGAGAATAACAGACCCTGCTTCAATTAATATCGAAAACCAACGTGGAGTGGAAGAATGTTAAATTTCAATTCCTTACATCCTATTGCACAACAGCGAGCAATTGTGACCACCTTAACAAACAGGATGCTTAGGGTTTCTGATAAAAAAATTTGGGATGAGAATTTAGCCCTTATTAAGAAGGTTTCAATTTTCAATGATTATCCGGCACAATTTTTCACAGGTCTAATTAACAGTAGAGTTCAATTGATTTCTAGCTCCAACATTAAAGACAAAAGTAGTGAGGTAATTAATTTCAAAACAACATTAATAGTTCCGTTTGCGCCAGATTTAACTAGCAATCTTAAACGTTGTTGTGCAGATTATGATGTAAAGCTGATTTCATCTAGCAGCAGAAAATTGGGTTTAACATTTGGATCCACGAAGAATAAAATACCAACCGATCAGAAGTCTCATGTAGTATATAAGATACCGTGCAATACTTGCGATAAAGTTTACATTGGCCACACAACGAGATATTTTGAGAGTAGATTAAAAGAGCACATAAGAGGTGAGAAGAATCCGGATCTTTATCGTTCGGGATTATCGGATCATGTAAAAATCCAAGAGCATAAATTTAATTTTGATAAATCAAGTATTCTAGGTTCAGTTAAAGGGAAGGATAAATTAGACATTCTGGAAATGTATCATATAAAGAAGCATAACGATAAGACTGTTAATTTCATTAATGACAGTAAGAAACTGGGTACAATGTATGATCCGTTGATTAGGTTTGACAATAGATAAATTTTGACTGATTTGTATTAATTTGGAAATTACATTGTATGATTGGGGTTGTCATGAGTCAGTACGTAAGTGAAATGAAAACCGCCCTTTAAAGGTGCTAGTCCATACGTCTAGTCTGTTGTGTTATGTTTGTCTTGTGGGATTTAATTGACGATAATTTTTTAAACTCAGATCGCTGGAAAATGACTTTTATAATGTTGTAAATAAAGAAGAAATGGGGTGGTTATTATTATATTTTAAACTGGTGAGTTGTAGTATGAGATTAGAAACATAAATGTATTACTCTGAATAGGTGCAATATTTGACTGGTTGTGATTTGCAGGTTAGGATGGCGGTTACATTCTGTCGTTATTCTGCCATTTAATTGGGGTTTTTTGGAAATTTCTTAGAATGATTTAATGTTTTGGTTTAAGGCAGGTAATGCTCAATCATTCTTGAGTTATTAAATACTTCGTAAATTAGATTCTGTGAATGTAAACAGTAAAATTATCTCCATATGGAGATATGGTAATAGGAAAATGTTTTATGGTTTCTTTGTAGATAAATATAAATAAATTGCCCTGATGAGGAGTGGATATACCGCTCGAAACATTGCTAAGTAGTGAAGATTTGCGTTTTTAATTCAATTGGAGGGTAAAATCGCTGAGAACCGCAACATGGCCTGGAGGAGTATGAGGAATATTGGTTATAAGAAAGATGGATCTCAATAAAAAAAGGCTTTTTAAAAAATTCTCCATAAAATAAAAAATCAGTAGGGCAGGACCAACGTTCTTGGCGCGGATTTTTTCTGCTCACTGTCTATATGAATCTAATCCTCCATCTGCTGATCCGCGCCAAGGAGGTTGGTCCTGCCCTACTGATGTTTTATTTTATGGAGAATTTTTAAAAAATCCTTTTTTTATTGAGATTTATCATACACTAATTTGAAGATCTCAACGAAATCTGCAGAATGGCGTATAAATTTCCTCACTCCATACACTTAATCAAATGTTATGGTGATTATTAGGGTCGGTGACTTCATATAATAAAAAGTCTGAAAACGAAAGTGCTAGGTAATTATGCATGAGTTTCTTAGCAATTTTGTTACCAGACCATTTACTGAATAAAGTCTCCGGTCTTAGTGATTATATGTCGAAATTGGCATGTCACAAACTGAAAATTTCCTATTTTGTTAACATTTTGTCCTAAAGTACAATTTTGTGGCTGAATTATTAGAAAAAAGCGTAAATCGAGTGTAAAGCTCATCGAGTAAGCTTCAAATTGAGCTGGCAGTCGTTCAATTTCGACCATTTTTCACCGAGTTATGAGAGTTTTTGGCAAAATTTGATTGTTTCATGTTTTATTTGAAAATTCAACTTCAGCTCGATTTTTCTATCGTTTTGAGTCAAATTACCTAGAGAATCGATTTGGTTGAATTTTCATAAAGTTATTGAAGATTGTTTATATTTTGAACCTCATGCCACACTTTGAAATTCGGTCTTTCCATCCGTTATTGGATCTTTGCACTTAACCAATGAGAATTTATCATACTCCAATTTGAAGATCTTAAGGAGATCCTTAAAATGAAGTATCATTTTTCTCACTACATCCACTTGATCAATTGTTATTGGGGGGACTATATGGCAGTTCCCGATTCCTTCTGCGTTTCAGTGCTCGATTATTGTCATTTCCGCCAATATTCAGTGTAAATTTTTTCTCGTTCGAAAAACCCATGGAACGAGCTTGAAATTAACAGATGAATTATTTAATGGAAATCATTTTTTACTGAGTTACATTAATTTTTAGGAGATAAATTATTTTGTGTTTTATCTAAAAATTGAACTTCACGCATTTTAGAATTGCAAATTACTGATCGATTAATGAAGTCAAGAATTAGTCGAGTTCAAAAAATTTATTGAAGAATTCATGTCAGGTAGCCTGGATACCGCGCGCGAAGCGCACGTCTCGCCTAGTATGTTAAATTGTACCTGACATTTTTAACGATTCACAAGAACTAAGAGCATTTGTTATTGCAGTTCCATTTCGTTGGTCGATTTCATTTTGTTGGTAATTTTTACTCATATCTTTGGTACAATTTCTGTTATAATTTCTTTTCCATATCATAGAATAAAGAATAACAACTTTTTTTTAATGATAGCAATAGGGATTCCTCTAATCCTATGTACATAATATTTTAAATCTTTAGACAGCAACGTTTTTGTGTTGGGAATGACGATTCATATCTAGAGGGATGAATTTTATGAGAGTACCTCCATTCAACAAATAAGTTTTTTTTTCTCCGAGTATTGAGATTCACGTTGATGTGCCTCAGGCAACCCATTCGGAAATTGAGTCAGTTGGTTGGTGTCGAATGACCCGCGTCCGTTCAATTCAATAATCCTACTTCAAGATAAACAATGTGAAACGTCAACATTGTATATTCTATCAGGGCTTTCAAAAGAGGAGCCGTCATATCACGTGAATAGAACTGAAAATATGTACGGTGAATTCCAGTAAACTAAAAAAAATCAACCCCTGGGAATCAATCACGTCGAGACTTCTCATTCCGTATGTACTTCTTTGTACGGTATAAAACACAGTAAAGCTGAGATATAGGAAAAGTATAAGAGGTGAAAAAAAAATCTGTCATTTATTTGAAAAGTGCTTGGGTGAAGAAACAGCCAGTGTGAAAGAGCGCTTGTCGTAACGACAACTCGTTTATATCGGCTCACTAAGAATAAACTGAGTGTGTGCACAGCGAAAAGCACAAATACTGCAGAATGAGAACGATGAGGAGAGCGAAATGGAGAAAGAGAAACAAAAACGATTTGAAAGCAAAGGAATTCCAAGAATAAAGAAATGAAAGAGAAATGAATGGAAGACAGAATAGAAGGCGAAAGAGAAGAGGAAGAGAAGTGCAGAACCAATGGCATTTTGATCGATGAACCAAAATGGAATTTATTTGAACTGTAACATTCGAATATTCCATTCAACGATACAAACCCGCTGGAATTCTCTGAAATATCATCTTGCCCACTGTTTGCTCGAGTCAGACAAATCATCTCACACTACAACCCTGTTTATCAACAATTTCCCTCAGGGCAAAATTGGTAAACGAATAAACGATGCGCTATGAATTCGATAATTTTTTTTTTTCGGCCATTGCCTTATTTTTCACAGCGGACGCAGTGATAGAGGTTATTGAAAATTCCACTCGCAGTCGAGTTCTCCAAATGCGGCCTACCAGCGTCTCCATCCTTTTCCCCCATCCTTCCGTGACCCCTTCCGGTTCTTTCCCTTGCACCCAAGGCTCGTGCTTTTATTTTGGAATTTTTCATTTCCGATAAACCCCCGGGGAAATGAGCAAAGAGCACAAGATAATGTTCTTCTCTTCCCTTTTTCCTTCAACTTTCTGTTCCCAATCTTTGGACGTCGCACTCGACTGATTTTTTACCACTCCTGGTGACGTCTCAGTATTCTCTCGGGTGCTGAGAGTCGTTTGTGAATTGAAAAATGGAGGTGGAATAGAAAACAAGCGAAAAAGAAAGGATTGAAAAGGTAGAAATTATGGAAATGATGAGCTCGCTAATATTTCTCTCCTTGTCTCAAGATATTCTGTAACGGGATTGTGTAGTATTATCGCCCAGTAATAGATAAGAGTGGATATAGTGATAGAGCAGGTTTATTATGTAGGGTGGAAGGAATTCATGAGTGGAGTGACTAAAAGCTCAATTAGCAATCGATTAAAAGTACATTAGAGTCAAGTGAAGATAGTAAGTGAGTAGACCTGTGATGAAGAACTGGCACAGGGAGAAACAGGGGCATCTCCCTCCGATGATGCATGTCCAATTAGTCCGAAATGCCCTAATTATATCTATGAAAAAATGATAATTATGATGAAAATTTTTCCCAACCTTCTGAAGTGAGAAAGGAGGAAAAAACTGAGAAAAATGAAGGTATGGGAGAAAAATGAGGGTAATTTTTTTTTTCACGTTTGTACCCGGGGCATTTCAATTTAACGCAGCCAAGTACGAGGGTGTGCAATTTCTGTGGATTACTGTGTACCGAGACCACAAGCGTAAGAGATGCCCGTTGGAGAAACGTGCGTGACTAGACTACGGTATTGGATAAATGCCCGTTGGCCGCTCGTGCACACGCTTTGCTCATCCCATTCTACTCGCACTTGGTTTCTTTTTTTTTGATTCGCTACCATGGAATGCTGTGTTGAATTTTTGCAGTGAGATTTGAAAATAATGGGGTAAAGCAGCATTGAGCCTGCGAAAAATCGACGAGGATTTGTAACTCGCTTGTTAGCAGTGTTGATTTTTCATTCGGGAGTTTCTGAATCTAGAATAATTGGTGTGCAAATTGGAGATAGTTTGCCATTCATCAAACATCCGTTGTCTATGATGCAATAAAAAGCCCCGTTACCATTACGATTCCATGTTGAATATTGGAGTATTATTCCATATGAACCAGCGAACGGAAATTCATGACTTCGCAATGTAAAATCTACACATAAAATTGGCATAATGAAAAAACGCCAAAAATTCACAAGGTGAACCACTGAAATCTGATAATCCCATCAGAGCGCTCGATGCGATCCTCCAGAAAACTTTTCAAACTGCCTCTAGTCACAATGACATAGTACACGAGATGACACATAAATGCAAAACAGCCGAGCATCTCTCCAAGAACATGAAGGATATTGGCTTCAGTGTGATGAAGAAGCCAGCCAGAGAGGCATACCAAGCTATAGTTTTTTTTTCGCGAGTAGATGCACCATATTGGCTTGTGCCCTGGTAGCTTCATACAGCCTCAGCCTCTGAAAAGGTTCATGAACTATCTTGGTACACATTCACCTCAGCATCCACTATATCTATATAACTGGTCACGGTGTGAGTCGATCTAACCCATCTTATATGCTTCCTATAAAAGGGGAAACGGTGCTGTGAGACCGCAGTGGGTAAATTTTTTTCATCCTTCATCTCGCTCGTATGACCAGGGATAACGTGAGCAGCGGCATAGAGGGGCCGAGGGGGTCGAGGGCAATATAGAGGGAAAAGTCGTGTGGTATCCGGCTAGTACCGGAAGCCTGAGGCGTTATTTTCGGTCGAAAAAGGATGAAAACTATGGTGAGAAGCTCAGCAGGAAACCAACGTCTTTGCCAGGAATAACGAGCCACCGACTCAATTCGATATTTCCGCAGTGTCTGATACAATTTCGCTCCTTGTTTCATCATTGCCACGTGAATCCAAACTCCCTTGGCACTTGGTCTGGTGCTAGGTGCTTTAAACGATCAGCGAGAAATGTGATTCGCCTTAGGGAACACCAGCAACTCCCACCATATCTGTCTCTATCTCTGTCTCTCATTCTCTCTATCGACTCTTGAACTTGGTTCAATGGACATTCGATACTGACAAAATGGTGGCTAGGTATGTGGGAGAACATCTGAGGATCTTTGTGGTATCTACACTCGAGCGGAGTCTATCTCCTTTGTCCGATCCAAGATCCCTGTCTACCGATGGATAAATTTACACTGGCAAGACCGATGTTTGACTTTAAGTATAAAGTTACAGGAGTTTACATAGTTTGTCCCGATTCTTCATTGTCGTTCGATTGTCTTTCCATCATAGTTTTTCCCGGTTAGTCGTTATTATTGAAAGACGAGTATCTTTTGGATGTTGGACTGAAGGTATAATTAAGCGTACCCCCGGACTCAAGAAACTTTCATCCGTGTTATATAACCTCTTCTCATAAGGACCACCCAGTATACACCGTAAATTTTCCCTTATAAATCTTTTGTTCAACGCTCCAGGATTATCAAAGTTTCATTGCTGAAGTAAATTCCCGCCAGGGGGAGGAGAAGAAAGCTGCGCAAGTGGATTGTATGCAGATGATATACTTCCTCATAATTCGTTGGCGGATGAGGGAAATGAGGGTATCATTGATATCTCTTTCTTCTCAGTTTTTCTTCTCTATGCACATTTTTTGATGATTGAAGTATGAGGTGGGTGGGCGGAGAGAAACAAGAGGGTATAAGAGTGGGAAACAAAAGCTACAAACCCGCAGAAGTTTTTGAAAAGCGTTGGAAAAATGACGTTGAATGGAACTGATGCGAAAAATTTAATATGTCAGGTAGAAAACCCTTCCACTGGTCTTTCTCCTCTTCTCACTCGCATTCACTCAGTGAGTTATACATGGACGAGAAGCCTCGTTGAACTCTCAGCTGCGATAGTCACCACCACAGTACTAACTCCATTAATCTTATTCGGGATATAGTACTTGGCGAAAAGGGAGAAAAAAGGAAGATTTTCTACGGGGAATAAATTAAATTGTATGATAACACCATCTCGAGGTGTGCTCCATGTTAAATTTTTGTCTCCTTTACTTATTAATTATCTCAATATAGTGACAGTGCAAACGCATTCAATAGGGTGAAGGGGAGACCAGGGCCCCTGTTTCATTTGAAGTTTTGAGCAAATGATAGTTTTTTCCAACATTTATAAGTGAAATATCCAATTTTAAATACATTTAATATGCAATTATAACCAAATAAATTTATCGTGTTATGTAACAGTAAGTTGAATGGAATCACTAAATGTCAGCAGATTTAACACATCATAATGAGAAGATGAATTGCTACGAATTCTATTCCATGTAACGGCTCAATGTCATGAGCCGTTACATAGAAACTTCGACTTTGAATTTTCCCGGGTGTGGCTGAATGATCAAGTGGCGAGAGAGGAAGAAGGAGAGAACCAGTTTGTGTGGGTCTCAAGGATTGGGCGCCCTTTAGGATCCAACAAAAGAGACAAGTGTAGTAATGTAGTAATGTGTAGGGTTGCGAGCGTTACAAGGATCAACCAAAAGAGACGGGTACAGTAATCATAAGGATCAAAGGTTCTTAAGGGGATACGTCGGTGAAATTTAAAAATCTTCACTAGGCCTTGGGATCCATTGGATAGTTTGTAATATATAACGGAATACGGGAATAACTAGGGAAAATGGCGGACCCGATCGATTTTGCCCCGTATAACCACGAAAACTTCATTTTTTCTCATTTTCCTTCAAAATGCTCCTTGCGTTGTAGTTTTCATACGATTTTAGATTTTTTTTTTAATGTTCGTTACACTACAAACAATGAAGTTTAGCATCCGTTTTACTTTATTCGCAATAGATCATGAATAAATGAATTTTGAATTCGGATTAAATTTCCAGCCCGGCTTTTACAGCCAGTCTGAATAAATGCGAGACCTCCCTAGCACGAAGTGAATTTTGATTCTTCACACAAAACTGTGTTGATTATCATATTCATGTTGACACCATGGCGGTGTCAATTTTCAATCCATTCATTACTTAACTCCGCAATCAATATACCCCGTGAATTCACACTGATAACGGTGTGAAATTGTTTTGACTCCTTTTAGTGTCGACTCAGAGTCGAAATTCACTTAGATTTTTTTACTGTGTAGATTAAGAAATGAATCTCTTTTCTTTCGTTCGTAAAAATGTAGATTATGCTTTGAAATTTATAGTGCGAAAAAAATGAATTCATTATTTGAATAATATTAGATCAACATATGCAAAATAAATCATAGAAATTGCTTCTTAAAAATTATTATTGATGATTTTGTAGAATTGATATATTTTTATAAATCTCAACTATCTATTGATGGATATAACACGTTGTTAGATTTCAGGAACTACTAGATCGGATAGGCTGAAACAGCTCGCCAAAGTTGAACTCAATCATAGCTACAATCAGCCAAAATTTCATATTTTTATCTACAAATTTCACCGTGGTCATATTGAATTTTCTACAAATTAATCATCAAAAATCCAAATTGTCGCATACATACATACGGAAATGACCCTAAAAATATCATTTCTTCAGGCTCCATACCAATCAAGACCATTTCCAATCAAAATCAGAAAATCGAAAAATCAGTCAAATACGAGGCTTTCATTCGAAAGCAAAAATAAAAATAAAAATAAAATCCAAAAATTGAATCCATTAAATATTGAAATTAAAGTGTTACATCACTAAAATTGAGAATAGTATATTTTGTCACAAGTGCGTAATGATTCATTTTTCCGCACGCACGCGTAACACATGCTATGTTTCGCTTTTCTACTGCAGATATTTCATCTTTCAATATTATGTATTTTTGTACATTCATCATAACTCGCTTTCTTGTCTTCGGCGTGAGGACGAATGTCTGAATAGATCACACTCTCACATTTTTAGAGCCGGTGAGTTCTTCTTAGTGGGCTCAAAAAAGTATGGGTAAAAAAATTATTTTTAATTCGGAAAGGAAAATGCTTCGAGGGAACAATGGACAAACAATTGTTACTTCATGATTTCGCAATAAATATTTGAAGATTTTTCATTAAATAAAGACTGAAAAATTATGACATTGTCTCCTATTGTTAGCCTATCCGCGAGGATAATAGCTTGGGATTGGAATCAGGTAAATTATTGGAATAACAGAGGAAAAATGAAAAAAATAGAAAAAATCAAAATTTATTCAAACTAACCAAATAAAAATTTATAAAATCAGAATTTTTCCACATAGGATTATATTAAAATCTAAATGTTTGATTTTTTTTTTATAATGCCGAATATCACAATTATTTCTCATGTTTTTTTTTATATTCATGGAAATCTATATTTGAAATTGAATTCCTCATTAAAAATTAATGAACATGATTCAGATTATAACGTTGTCTTTCATAAAAATCAATACAAACTTGTAAGGAATTCTGGAAATTCCTTATGCGATCTAGAGACCATCGAGAACGTCGGATTAAGCGTGAGTCAGACCAAGACCCAGAGCGTTTATTGTATATAATTTTTGACAAGCAGAATTTCGTATTAGCTATCTTTTGGTGATCGTTTCACGTTTCGAATATATTGACGGGTATAGGTAAAGGGAAAAGAACACTTCATGTTGAGCCGTCATTGTGGACGCATCAAAACTTTCAATCCATCCAAAATTTATATCAAACATTTATTCCGCATCATTGTATTCCATACAATTAGGGTTACTAAAACAATTTATCGTGCTAGTTTTCACTGGAAATCCAAACATAAAATGATAAATATCCTCGTTCTTTTCATCAAATAATGCCTCAAATTATATTTAAAACAACACCAGAAAAGTCGCAAATCAAATCAAATTCAAATAATCAATCCAATTGAAAATTATATAAATTTTGAATTAAACGAAGCTATTCATCACAAAACCGGGAATGAATCTTTCAATTCCTTCGTCCCGTGCTTCGCACTCGTGATTTTTTAGCCTGAAAAACTTGACTCCTTCGTTTGTTTACAACAAGTCTATTGGGAAATACCCAGTAATTTTGAAGCTCTCGTGATATTACATATGAATAAAAAATCATCGCATATTAGTCGTAAATTTTGCTGAGTGAGCTTAATTGTTAGCTCGGAAGCTTCGCATATTTTCTTCATGATAGTTTTAATCTAATAGTCACGTAATAATTCATTGATGTTTCACCACAATCATCATTTTTTCTTTTCATATATTCTTCCGGATTTTTACAATTTGTTCCTTTCCCCCCCCCCCCCCCCCCCCCTGTACTGCATTAACCGACCCGCACTGGTCTTCTATTGCAATATTTGATAAGTGGTAAATAACTCTCAGTTCATTTGTGAAATTATGAATTGAGATGAAAAATAACAGTGTAATAATGAAACCGACAAGTCGATATAAGACCATCCTCATCCTATAAACTTGTTATATAGTTTGGGCAATATTATCAGATAGCATATGGGATCCCTCCCCCATAACATGTATATATATATATATATATATATATATATATATATCCATATCATTGCCGAATAATCAATTTGTTAGAAATGAAACGGTTAACTAGAAATTTGAATATAAAGAACATTGCCCTTAATTACCTTCAATTGAATCAAATTCAAAATTGCCTTAAGAAGGTAAGGCGGAGTTTAGAGTGACTTGAAACATAATACAACGTATTATCATAATTGTCGTAGTGTTAGATTAGGTTTGGTTGGTGCATTTTACTTTGATAATTCACTGGGCTACAGGCTGGTCCATGGCCATTCTTCTATTTCAGTGATATACTAAAGGATTCTGAGTACGCCGAAAGAAACCAAAATATGGAACCTGACCACCACACAGTCTAAGGTACATCTTACAAGGAACACTAGGTAGGTGTCCGCCCCCGATTTTGATGAAACTTGAATATGTTATAGAGGACTCAAAACTAAGTGCCACGTATTTTTTTTTATCGGCCCATACGCGGCTTTAGGGGGTGAAACTGCTCTCTGAAGTTGACCACCTCCCTGGGTATCTCTTCAATTGCGCACATAGGGAGAATATTTAGACAATTTTTTTGCAATATTACAGGAAGCTCATGGAAAATGATTCAAATAGAAATTGAAATCATCTCCGAGGGGTGAAATTTCGGGGGTAAACTACCCCCGTGAAAAGTCATTTATTCAATACAAAAAATATATATCGCTCCGAATTTCATGAAACCAATTTCATTTGAAAGTGCATAAAAAAATACAAAATACCTTTTTTTTTGCATTCTTTTTTGAATTGGAATTTAAAGGCAAAAGATGCTCAATTTCCTGGAATTGGCCCACTTTGAAATTTTTTGCAGTATAAAAAAAGCTCCTGGGGAATGATGAGAAAAACCATTGGAATCATCTCCGGAGGATGAAGTTTGGGGTTCAAACTACCCCCGCGATGAGTCAGTTTCCCCATGAAAAAACTATTGCCCGAAATTTTATGGAATGATTCCGATTTGGAAAAGCATGAAAAAAACATGCGATGTCTCTTTTGGATCTTTCCTGGAAAAAATTTGGCCAGTGATGTAGAATAGAATTTGTGGTTATAATGGTTTATTCCACATAAAATATTCAAGAGTGGATTTGTTCATGTAAACAATATTTATTAATATAAATATCAGTAGACGTAGTTAACAATTTAAATATATAAAAAAGACTTGAGATAGAAAATATGCTACAGCTGTAGTCAGTCCACGAGGTAACGAGGAAGAAGCTTCTGCTTTCTCTCACGAGGTTTCGTCGGAGGTCGCTTAGTGGGTTTTGCAGTTTCCTGGTCGGATGTGGCTTGGTCGGTAACGTCAGTCTCCTGGTTCAGAGCTGGACTGGAAGACGGAGTGGCCACATGTACTCCCCCCCGAGTATCTTGATGAGTAGGGAGGCTGAAAGATACGGTTTTATTATTAGTTTTGCGAGAGTATGTTTTTACCGGTCTGTCAAGTGAAGATCCCCAATCCTCAGGTCGAACAGGTTAGAGAGAATTCTCTGCTCCTGATGGATCTGAAGCGGTTGAATCCTCCTTGACGATGTATGCTGGTTTCAGTCTCTCAATGGAGATCGTTTTATTCTTTCCCTCGAGATTTAATTTGTAGATCTTGTCATCGATGCGTTGGATGATTCGGTAGGGCCCAACGTATGGTGATTCTCGTTTTGGAATGGTGAGACGTCGGTGTGGGACGAAGTCCGTGCATGTACTCCCTATGTTTCTCCAGAAACATTTGTGGATTGGTAGGAACATCTTGATGAATAAAGAATTCACCCGGAACTCTCAAACCAGTGCCAAAGAGTAGATCTGCTGGAGTTGCTTGAAGATCCTCCTTGAAACAAGTTCTGAGGCCAAGTAAAACTGTGGACAAAATTTCAGGCTAAGGTTTAGGTGAACACATAAGCGATGCCTTCAAAGTCCGGTGCCAACGTTCTATCATTCCGTTTGATGCGGGATGATATGGCGTTGTTCTGACCTTGTTTGCCCCTATGAAATTAGTGAGAGCTCAAAATAATGTGGATTCAAATTGAGAACCTTGGTCTGTGGTAATTGTCAACGGTGTTCCAAATTGCGAGATCCAATGATCAAAAAGTGCAGTTACCACAGTGTCCGCTGTCATGTCACGTAGTGGCACTGCGACTGGCTACCTAGAAAACCGATGAATTATTATTAAACAATAATGAAAACCTTCTACCTGAGGGAGAACAATGAGATCGAGATGAATGTGGTTAAACCGGTTGTCTGGAACAGTGATTTCTTTAGGTGGCAGTCGATTGTGGCGATGGATTTTTGATCGTTGGCATGCCAAACATTCTCTTGACCATTTGACAGCGTTACGTTTTATCCCGGGCCAGATGTACTTCTGTTTGATGTGGTGAGAAGTTGTTTTTCCATTGGGATGAGCCAGACCATGGACACTGGCGAAAGCTTGTCTACGCAGTGTGACTGGAATATATGGCCGAACAGTTCCCGTTGAAATGTCGCAATACATGTTGACATCTGGTTTCACCGTGAGTTTTTGTAGTTTGAGTGATGAATTACTGGTGATCAGATCAGGTAATTCATCATCAAGCTCTTGCTCTCGGGGAATGGTCTGTGGATCTAGTGATGTTGGCATGTTGATGGAGTCAATCGCGTTAATCCTCGAGTGTGCATCGGCTACCACGTTGTCTCCATCTTTAACATAAATAATATCGGTTGAGAATTGAGAGATAAAATCCAGCTGTCTCAATTGACGGTCTGATGCTTTTTCCAGTTTCTGCTGAAATGCATAAGTCAATGGCTTATGATCCGTTTTGATGACGAACTGACGACACTCAAGAAGATGTTTGAAGTGCTTGATGGCAGAAAATATTCCCAGAAGTTCATGATCATACGTGGAATATCTGGTTTCTGTATCACTCAATTTTCTTGAAAAAAATCCGACTGGTTGTATGATGTCACCCTCTACTTGTTCAAGTACTGCACCAAGAGCTGTTGTTGATGCATCTGTGATAAGTACAAGTGGTGCCGTTGGAGACAAGTAAGCCATGTGTGTGATGGACGCAAGCCTTTGCTTACAGGTCTCAAATGCCTTTTCACCCTCGCTGGTCCAGATGATTTTTGTCTTATTATTTTTCTTTTGGACGTTCTTCAGGTATTTGTTGATTGGGATTTGGTGAGTAGCTGCCTCAGGAAAAACACAACGATAGTAGTTTATCATTCCCAAAAACCGTTGAAGTTCTGCCACTGTCTCAGGTTTTGGTAAATTGATAATGTTTTCTATACGTTCCGTTGATGGTCGATAACCCTTGGCACTGATATGATAGCCAAGGAAAGTGACTTCTGGTTGTCCAAGTACACTTTTATCGAGGTTAATTGTTAGAGACTGTTCTCGCAATCTCTCAAAGACTGTTCGCAGATGTTCATGATGCTCCTCGGGTGATGTGGACATGATGAGAATGTCATCAATGTACACAAAAACAAAGTCCAGTTGTATAGTAAGGCCGGTTCTGGATAAAAAACGTCCAAAACGACCCATCTGAGAATGGCGAACGGGGGGG
>NW_021680583.1:141900-142347 GCF_001412515.2 Diachasma alloeum
CCATCGACCTTGATACCGCTTGGTGGATCGCTAGAGTAAAGGTGTTTACATGAAGACACGTACGAGTTTCTCGACCTCATCAGCTGAGAGCAGTGCATAATCGTATGATGGACCGGAGAAGTCAAAAGTTGATCGCCCATATAAGATTTTTCTGAAATCAAATTATTTTTGCTAGGGAATTGTTTCTAAGAAGAATTTTTCGGTTGATAGTGCAGACGCTTTTCTAGGAAACGTCCATCGTTTCCCGCAACCAAATTTCCGTTACACTAGTTTTCATTACATCGACGGAGAATAGGGGTGGGGAGTCAGAGGATATAAATGGTGCACTTTCGAGAGGTCACATTAGTTGCAATCATGGAGGATCTTTCGATAGACGATATGCGTTATCTGATTAGTACGCCACCGTACTCTCTCTATTTTGAAGAATTAGTTGAGACGTATTTTGCT
>NW_021680583.1:142827-143145 GCF_001412515.2 Diachasma alloeum
GGTGAATTTGAGAGTGAATTTCTGTGGTTCCCGGTAGCTTAGGTCAAAATATCCTGCATCATCAACCTGGGAGACCCGGGTTCGATTCCCGGCTGGGTGAAGCGGAAATTTTTTCTCTCTAAATTCTAATTCTCTTAGAATTCTTTAATGCCTAAAGGAGGTTAGGCGGTGTATGAGATGAATTTGAGAGTGAATTTCTGTGGTTCCCGGTAGCTTAGTCGGTAAGAGTGCCCGGCGCGTATCTGGGAGACCCGGGTTCGATTCCCGGCTGGGTGAAGCGGAAATTTTTTCTCTCTAAATTCTAATTCTCTTAGAATT
>NW_021680583.1:143227-144026 GCF_001412515.2 Diachasma alloeum
TTTTTTTTTTTTTTTTATCAGTTTCCGCAGAAACTTTCAAAAATTGCCGTAGCCGATGGTATTTCACATCGTCTTGAAGAAGTTATCTTCTTCTCTTTATCAATTCTCCAGCCTGCGTTTTCCATGAGAAAGCCCTGACTGGGGCTCTGAGAAATATAGTTTTTCATTAATGTTATAAGACCAACATTTTTGCATCTATCAATTTCCACAGCATTCAATTCATAACGTATTTCTTCGAATAAATGACAGATGGCATTGTTGAAAAGTTCTGTGTTAGCAACAGCGGCATTATCTGTTTCCGTCAAACGGCCGCAGATATGCAGTGAACTCTTGCTTGGCAACAGACAGAGATCTTGATGTTGTACGGAAATACGGATTTCATCGTTGTTGTTAAAGGATGACGATGCGAATGGCTGATGAGCATGGATCTCATAATGAGAAATCGACTCATCAAAGATGATTCGCTTTTGAATATTCAACATTTCTTCCATGGTAGACGATAGTAACAGCAGGCAAAAAAGACACAGCAAAACTCTACTTTGGCACTTTTTTGCGAAGTTTCAGACCCAGACTCTGCAGGAACTTGATGTTCTGCGATGTCAGCTTCGTGAGAGGCACTCGACGACTGTCCACTTTCTGGCATGAGTCCTCACTTTTATAACTGCCACCGATCTTCTTCTCAAAGACAATGCCCATTTTCTTAATCAGCTCTTATATGAAGTCTCGCTGTGATGACTTCTTCACGGAAATTCACCAAACGATCGTCTTGGTCCACAATTTTTAATTGCAGGTGATCTAT
>NW_021680583.1:160479-167943 GCF_001412515.2 Diachasma alloeum
TTCGCATATTTCACTAGATCGCTATCAGTGAGAGCTCGGTGCGGTAGTCTTACTAGTTTTTTGGATTCAAATGTAAACCTAAACCCGACTTATAGGGTTTCAAATACATCCCCTTGCCCAGGGCGATGGCTTCCATGGTACGATTATGTCGCTGACTCTCTGCAAGTGCCGTGGCACCATGCTTGGAGGCGTTGATTGCTTTGGCAATACCAGCAGCACCACCTGCGAAAGCACCAGTGGCACTGAGACCTGCAAAAAGTGGGATGAGGAATGCCGGAAGAATCCCACCGATTTTTGCTGGAATAGGGAGAATCCGAGGTACAGCTTTCATTTTCTTTCTCCCTCCAGCATGTTTCACAGCCTCACGTGCACCTTTCAAGGCACTCTTCACAACATCGAACCCTGGGTGCATGGACCCCTTGGCAGCTTGCACAATCTGACGCAATGATATCTTCTTCTTGCTAGCCTCTCCAACCTTCTTTTTGCGACAGCCCTTTCCAGTCTTCGGTTTCGTCTTCCTCTTCTTCTCATCAGTAGTTTTCTGACTCACTCCCATGCCGAATTTATTCTTAGCCTTCATGATGTTCCCCACACCGAAGGCCACAGCCTTCTCACCAAGACTCGCGTCTTTGGCTAGAACTCGACGCCAAGCTTTATCAGCGAGGGCTCTATCAGCTGCGTGCCTAGCTGTTAAGTTCTCTCTGTTCTTTGAATAAGCTATATCGTGTTCCTTACACGCGGCATCCAGAGGATTTATACCAGGATCACCACGTGCCAATCGTTCCACCAACTTCGTTCCAGGTTCACAGTACTGATAGCCAGGCACGTGCAGTTCAATGGGTAATTTATTAATGAGATCGTTCACCACACCTTTACCCTTCCGAGTTTTCGCATGTTTGCACGCAGCCATGTTCTCCCAGAGACTCATAGAAAGTCCATAAATACAGCGTATTTATAGGCTTCGATGACAGTCGTCGAGATGGAGTTCAAGGAGCAAAGTGCCAAGCTGATTGTGATGAATTTCGATAAAATTACTGATAAAAAGAAAGATAAGCGAAAAAATCGTCACGGTCCCCTCCTCCCCAATAGTGTACGAGCAGTCATATGTGGACCCTCGAATTGTGGAAAGACAAACGCTCTGTTTGCACTTATTACACACCCTAATGGTTTGAAGTTTGAAAATGTTTACGTATACTCGAAATCTCTAAATCAACCAAAATATCAATTTTTGAAAAAGTTATTGGAAACAGTGAAAGTGATTGGCTATTTTCCTTTCAATGATCATGATGAAGTGGTTAAACCTGAGGAGACTAAACCCAACTCTATTATGATATTCGATGATGTTGCCTGTGAAAAACAAGATAACATGCGAACATTTTTTTGCATGGGTCGACATCGAGATGTAGATTGCTTCTATCTCTGTCAGACTTACGCTTGTATCCCAAAACACTTGGTGCGTGATAATACAAATTTGCTCATACTCTTTCGTCAGGATGAGATGAATTTGAAACACATTTATCATGATCATGTCAATACTGATATGTCATATACCCAGTTCAAGGAATTGTGTGCAGCGTGCTGGAGTACTGATAAGTATGGGTTTATCACAATTAATAAAGATTGTGAATTGCATGAGGGGCGGTATCGAAAAGGATTCGATTGCTATGTGCATATAAATAGGTGTTAAACATGGAGATTTGAGGCAGTGTTGAATGGAACGTATAACCTTCAACATGCAGCGTAAAGACTTGGAACTTGAGTCGGACGTTCTGCGTCACATTGCTGAGGCAAGTAAAACAATTCGTCGCAAATATAATACGTTGAAACTTGGTAAAGACACTAGTGAGCGTGCTATAAATGAAGTCTTGAAACCTGTAATTACACTCCTTAAAAAATTGGTTGATCAAACGAGTGTGCAGCAGCATAGAAAAGAATATACGAGAAAAAGACGAAAAAAGATGGACCAACGTTTGTTACGTTTCCACTCATCATCAAATGACGATAGTGATGATTTATACAACACAGCAGGGATGTCATTTGACGAGATAGATAGAGATGACTTCTAGCAGAAAGCTGTGGTCAGCACTCCAGCTCGTGCACTACCTTCAACAAGTCATCAAAATTCATCGTCATTTGCTAATGATTCAAGGTCAAAAAGTCGATCAAAATCGGAAGAGTCATTGGATGAAACAATGGTCCCGAATACAATTGAAAATCACCTCCAGACTTATCTCAAGCGATTGGGAACGGCAAAAGACAAGGACTTGGATAAAGAATTTGGTGTTCGAAAATTGAATGAAAATTGGAAAATTGGGAATAAAACAGTGACTTTCAATGGAGATTCTATGACAGTTGGTGATAAGCAGTATAAGTTGACAACAGGTCTATTGACATTAATATTTGATAAAAATCCTGAAATGATACATGTGACTGGAACAGATAAGGAGCATTATGGTGAAATTTTACATCATACGAATGCACATCGTCTGTATTATAAATCCAGCAATGCTCTACGAGATAGAAACCCAACTGAAAAATTTACAAATATCATCGCAGCATTGGTTTCATCTCCAGCGAAAACTGGGACAGCTCTTTTGCCTCACTCCATGATTGCCCCCAAGACAACAACAAGCAGGATGGACTACATTTACTGGGATAATCCAAATGAATTGGTGGATAGACTCCGCCTTCTCACAGCATCTCGAGCGGCCGGTAATACCAGTCATACCAACGAAATTCTCTCTATAATTGAAGAACTACGTGAGGCTGAAATCATATATTAGGACCTGACATTATACAAAATGTCTCATTTACATCATGAGTGTCGATGTGTTTGGACGGCAGTTGTCATACAGCAGTAAGACCACCACTGCTGCTAGGAGAGGTCCACCAGGTGATGGATTTAAACGTACACTCGATGGAAATTACAGTATTGAGGGCAAAAGATTATGCAACATTGCTGATCCAGTGGAAGAATTTGATGCCATTTCTCTGCACTTTTTGCGTGAAAATCTGAGGAAAGAAATCGATGAGGTGAAAAAAAGTGTGGCGGCCGATTTTATAGAGAAATTAACGGCTCAGAGTAGAGTTATAAATGAGCGTGAGCTAGCAATACGCAAACGTGTGAAGAATCTTGAGGGCAAACTGAAGGAATACTGGCACAAGATCGGAGAGTTAAATAAACAATTAAATGGATCTAACGAAACGGACAATAGCTGAAGAGCTTCATAGGCCAGCTCGAAGAAATTTCAAGCGACGACATGTTGACGTTCGTGGACTGGATGAGACGTGGCAGGCTGATCTTGTGGAAATGATTCCATATGCGAACTCCAACAAAAATTACCGATATCTCCTCACTGTCATAGATATTTTCTCTAAGTACGCCTGGGCCATTCCCACCAAGTCAAAAAACGCTGCTGATGTCACAAGTGCTATGAATAAAATTTTGAAAGAAGGCCGTGTTCCCACAAAGCTACACGTGGATCAGGGCAAAGAGTTCTACAATAAAGATTTTCAAGCTCTCATGAAAAAGAATAAAATAAGCATGTACTCAACCTTCAGTAATGTCAAGGCATCCATATGTGAACGTTTCAATCGAACGCTGAAGAATAAAATGTGGAAGCAGTTTTCTATTCTTGGGACTTACAAGTGGATTGACATTGTTGATGATTTAGTAGCTGAATACAATAATACAAAACATCGTACCATCAAAATGAAGCCGAAAGACGTCACAATCAAGAATGAAAAATCTTTGTTGAAACATATATATGAGAAATTACCGATAAATCGTACGAAGAAAATCAAATTCAAGGTTGGTGATAAAGTGCGAATCAGCAAGTATAAAACAATTTTCGAGAAAGGATACACCCCCAACTGGACAACAGAAGTTTTCACAATTCAGAAAGTACAGAAGACCAATCCTGTCACCTATAAACTTGTGGATGGGAAGAATGAAGCAATCAAAGGAGGTTTTTATCAGGAGGAGCTGAGTGGAGTGAAGTATCCAGATGTGTTTCTTGTGGAGAAAGTGTTGAGAAGGAAGGGGAAAAAAGAATTTGTAAAATGGTTGGGATTTGATGATACACATAATAATTGGATAGATGCTAATCAAATGTAATTTTTTAAAATAAAAAACAAAATATTTTCTCGAAACTGTATTGATTTATTCATGATATCCATAAGGTACAGTATCTGTCGAACCAGGTGTTATGATTTTCTTGTCATCATTAGAACTCAAGGCTAATTTTTGTTGTTTTACAGTGTAAACTTCATGTTTTTTACTCTGAATCAAAAATTGATATGTTTTAAGATTTTTCTGCTGAAAGAGACATTTTTTATAATCTTCAAATGTAATTGTCCTCAGTGTAGCTTTTTTCACACCTTTCGCTCGTTTTTTCTCTTTTAAATCACCCAAAACCTTGAAAGTATAGAGTTTGNCTCTTTTAAATCACCCACAACCTTGAAAGTATAGAGTTTGGCACGCAGGCCTATAAAATCAGTCATAATTTCCCCTTTACATTCATCTTTCATTAAACCTATCACTTTTTTATTCACTCTTGGCATTTGAAAAAAATTCTCTGCGGGATAATCGGAAGTATCAAATTTCGTAATATCTCGTTTGATAAACTCATAAATATCAGGAACATTGAAATGATATATAAGACTGTCTGTGTCAGTGTACATTAATTTTGAACGCTCACCAAACACTTGTTTCACATAGTTATAATGAAAATCGTAGATATAAATTTTCGACAAGTCCAAAATGGCGAATCCAATGTAGATTGGTTTATTAAAAGTGATTCGCGTGCGATTCATTTCAATTATCACCATATCATCATCGAAAATCAAACTGCTGTGGAAATTAGGCAGAGCGATGCGAGCTCTTGCCCCCCACCTTCCACCCCACTCGGTGACTAATTTGACATCTTTGTGCTTCCTTACATTCTCCATGGTTTTCCCAAAAACAGCATTATTCATTAATTTGAAGAAATTCTTTTCAAATTCACTCGTCGATTTTTTCCGCATTTCTGTGTTCAGGTCAATATAGGGCTTGAGCCATGTTGCTTGCTTGAATTTCAATATTCGATGGATCCTCGTCAATTTCATTCCAAGATTCAAACTTTGTTTCAAATTTCTGTAATGTATAACATAGGATTTTTTGGCATACAAAGTAGTCATTAACTTGGTATTCTTGCGATTTGGAGGAACAAAATGTTCAGGGCATAGAGGTAGGTCCTTGTGTGCATCATGAAGTTCTCTGGGATATTCCAAGTCTACTTCCAATATATATCCAGTTGGAGAATCATCAGGTACATGAAGAGCATTGAATCCTTCGGGATTTTCCCACTCAAATGCACCACAGGGTAAGTATTGACTCATCGCTGCACCGTACAAATTATTCACATCAAAGTACATAAGATATGATTCCTCTTCGTTTGGATTGTAATTCTCACCCATATAACGATTATTGGCATGAGCATAACGATTAGTGCACTGAGCTACTCCTCCTCGGATACCTTTTTCAATGAATAAGAGTTTATCAACGTCTGTGAAAAGTTCAATCTCCACACCAGTGCATCTCAACATTGCATCGAACGCAAGTCCAGGTGCTGTATAATAATGCAGTGGATCTAGTTTGTACACGGAAAAACAGCTTTTCCGGAAATTCTCAAAAATATCAGCCAGGAGTAACACATCAGTTTTCAGATACAAATCAGAATATTCACCAAGTGTTGAGAGACCAAATTTCTCCCAAACTTGACACGCATGTGCATAATCGTCATTTGAAATCGTTTGGTTGTTCAGTGCCGAAAAAAAAGCTTCTCTTGAGGGCAGTTCTCGATCATCCAATTTATCCCAACTATCCAAGTATTCATAGGGAAATACACCCTTCCTCATTAATAAATGGAATTGTTCATCATCATCACAATGAGCCAGTGTAATAGTCTTGTCTACATCAGTCAGGTCTGATGCCAATTGTTCCAAGCTACTTGCCATAAACCTGAACGAATCGATGAATCTCAAGCTAACTTTCGTCTGTGGAATAGATTTCCTGAATGAAATATATCTCTCTTTGGTTAGTGGAAGCAACGCTAGCGGTCCCTCAAAATATTTTACCAAATCTTTAATCAAAAAATGTGCATCATAGCCTGAGAGATTATGAAAAATTATGGGGATATCTTGTGAATTTTTGTAATTTATATTGCAACCAGCATGCGCCGCTCCACGATACCTGCCTGTGAAGTGACAATGGTCTCGATGTTTTATATCTGTTGAACTGAAAGGCTTCTCACATATATGACACACTCGAGCAGTTGCAAAGTCTCGCGATTTTTCGTCGGTAAGTGGTTCCATTGGTACAACAGTCTTCAATATATCATTTACCATCTCTCCCGTCTTCTTTAATTCATTCATGAACCACATGATACAATCCGCGCCACGTTTGATTTTAAAGAGAGATAGGTTATTATTGAAGGAACACTGTAAGTAGAAAGCGACACTGTGAGGGATGTGTTTCTGGTACAATCTATTATCATCATCATAATCATTAATCGGTTGTAAAATACACTCCAGATCAGCGTAAATAACGAATGGCACTGGTTCCTTGAATTTATGATTTCGAAATTTCAAGATTTTATTCTCCTCCAACGGTAGTATCATTTTACATTTGTTGATAACAAAGCAGTCTTGTTTGTGATCCTCATAACTTTTTTTCTCCCGAAAATGACACAAGCACCGATCACAGAGCCATGTACGGTGGTCGCGATTTGAAATTTGCGCACTAACAAGTCTTGAAAGATCACTAATCCACGCGAAGTGATAAACTGGCTGTACATTGACTGGCAAATGCACACTCGTACAAAAAAGTAATAAATGAATTGTAGGTATTTCTAATTCCATTTTGCTGAGATAAAACGGTACTATCTCCGTCTCAGCGTTCACTCCACTTTCAAGACCATAAATATTGGTTGATAAATCATTTCTCTTCTCAAATTTAAGAACATCACTTAAAGAGATGGGGAAATTAATACCCCTGTAATCAAGTCTCTTCAGGTTTTGGGGTAGAGTTGCACTTGCATAATGTGGGTATGATGAAGTAACACATCTGTTTCTCTTCGCTGGATGAAGAGCCGCAATAACTGACCACAAGAAACAGAATTTATCTGAATTTCTTATATTCTCAACAGCTTTTTTACACTGTATATGAGACGGTAGCTCTGCGTAAGTCGATAAACCTGCAGCGGGTGGACTATAGCGATTGAAATTAATCATTAAATTTAGCACTTCGATCAATTCCCACCCTGAATCACGTTCTTGGAAATCCTCGATTTTTATAAGCAGTGGTTCAATCACATTCTCATCAAACCATGCCCCCAGGTCTGTAGCTGGTAGAATAATTGCATTCTTCGTATTAAAATGTTTTATTTCGTTGGTAATGACCTCTTCCTTTTTTATTTGAAATTT
>NW_021680583.1:169172-180906 GCF_001412515.2 Diachasma alloeum
CTCCGACTTTCACCGATTTTGTATATTACGCCATGCATATGGAGCATTATCGATATTAACAGTCGCAGGTGCCATTTTTATTGATGAATGTCTCGAGTTGTTATAAGAGTCGACAATTTGTTCCAACACATCCATATATTTATATGTTCGACTATGTGTAAAGTAACGCCACATGCGCTCCTTCAGTGTCCGATTGAAACGTTCCACGATTGCGGCTTTTATGTCAGGATTACGCGCAACACGAAATTGAATTTTTTTATCAGAGATAAATTTTTGGACACTGCTAGCCATAAATTCTTTTCCCTTGTCAGTTTGTATACAAACAGGCACACGACCACCGCTCCTTCCCATTATACGTTTAAAGCCCTCGAGTACCTGCGGTGCCGACTTTTCCTTCAATGGTTCAACCCAGGCAAACTTGCGTAAAACGTCAATGACCACAAGTAAATATGAAATCCCATCATTGTATGTCTTTAGTGATCTCAACTCAACCAAATCAGCCTCCCATACATCATCAATGTTTGTCACTGTATAATGTAACCGTGGAAATTTACGTCTGATGGGTCTATGGAGAGTATAAGTATTCTGTGCGTTCAGCCAATTTTTTATTTTATTTTTTTCAATTTTAGTCTTATATTTTGTGAGAATATTTCGTGCTCCCGTATAAGCCACAGGCTCTGGAGGATGAAAATAGGCCCCCGATAGTTTCTTTTCTTCTAAAATTGAAGCCATGATGAAAGTCCTGAGGTCTTCTTTTCTTTTTTGCCGTATGGAGAAAAAACTCGCACTGTTCTCTTCAAATTCCGACGAGTACGGTGCACGAGCGAGCTGCGGGGTGTACCACCCTCCTCTTCAAAGCTTTCGTCCTCCGAAATCTCAGGCTGTAATTTGGGCCTACTAGAGGGTATTTGCGGTACACGATGAAATTTAGGGTTACCCATAAACTCGCGAGGTGTATTTATACTATGGAGATACACAGCAAAATGTTCCCAGCCTTTAGCTTGACAAGTTTTACGGGGTCTGACCACATCTTGAATTAAATCGACAATATTCACGTCATCAAGTGATTGACCATTCAAAGTCACTTGTCCCCTTGCATCCCACTTGAGTTTTCTTCCAGTGTCTACTCTATCGATATATTCCAAAATACCCAAGGCTTTTCTTTGGAAGGTCGCAGGTATAGTCGCTACAATAGCTTTTGGGTCATATCGTGTATCGGGCTCCGGGTCGGGGGTCTCCGTTTCTTGCACAGGTACTTTACTCTGCTGTGTATAAAACAAATAGCGTCTCAAAACGTCATTATACAATTTCCATTTCTCATGATCATCCTTGGGTGTTTTTGCATTCAAATTTCCAATAATTGAGCATCCAATCGACTTGTATTAGTGCCAGGGGTTTGAGCTGATGGTTGAATCTCTTTAGCCAGCTCCGTTAGAACGTGATGAACGTCATGTGTAGAATTTTTCTTCAATTTTTCCACACTGTCTTCCGGCACAAGTATCATTTTTCGTGCATGTTCCATGATTATACAACAGCTGAAATGATTGCGCTAATGAGAGGCCCCAATAACATGGGCAGGAATGCGCCGCCTTTCTGATTGAGAATTTTTTTCTTGCTGGATAAACTCTGTCTTTTGTCTGCCAACTTTCTCAAGATTTTTTTTGGTTTACACAATTTCGATTTTTCACAATTTTTCAATGGAATATTCCCATGTAATAAATTCAGAGCACACTCGCAAATACAACGAATCAAATCTTTATTGGCGTGTTGTATTAATGCTCGTCGTAGTCTCGGTGGGGCGTGGATCAGTGCGTGTAATAAGGCTGTATTTTTTTCTCCGAGCGACTTGCGAACACAGCCGCTTCCAGAGCGACTTGTCTTTGCCATTACACACGAACGACTGGTACACCACGTGATGAGCCTCCCCCTTTTATATTGTTTTCCTTTCGTGGAACATAAACATAGTGATAGGGGTCGCTGGGGAATACACTGGTACGGAATCTGCAGTTTTCAGGAGTCGACTGTTTTAAATCAAGCAGCAAATATCCATGAGCCTGCGATGTCGCATCGAAATATGCCTCTTGTAAAAATTTTGGATCCTCAGGATATATCTGACGAGCCAAATAGGCAATTTGTGCACGATCTCCAGGATTTTTGAATACGACAATATAATTTGTATTCATTGAAATATCTCGCTGTCCTTTTCCTTGGTGGAATAAATTTTGAGATATAAACATAACACTGAGATTTTTGTGATGACTGCCTTTTGTGAATAAGTCGACTATTGCACCATTCGATGATTCACGCATCAAGTCGTCCACAACAACCAATTTTGGTTTATTATCATCAAAATCTCCGGATCTTGGTAAACCCTCTCGAAATTCGACAAAATTTTTGTCATAATCCGAATATCCATTCTGCCACTCAGCATAATAGAAAATCACTTTTTCAATCGGTGTATCACACATTTCTTTAATTTCTTTCAAAAATCTTTTAACAAAAAATGTTTTCCCACAACCTGTGGGTCCACAAATCATGGCAGTGAAGGGATGTTTCCACCTTGTATCCATGTTGCCGTCTGATTAAGCATTGTAAAAAACTCGTCATTTTATACACTTGTATAAGATATTCAAAAAGTAGTATGTATTTCAAAACGGCAGGGGGGTGTCGTAAGGCCCAAGCGTTTGACCTGCTAAGGGAGGCTATTACCTCATTGGTCAAGGACAATACGCGTAGGCGTGAACAGGTAAAATACTGAAGATATACACTTGTCCCCCCTATGGCCAATAGTAGGGCACTGACTTTTTCCAATATAGGCTGATTTTTTTCTCACTTAGCCACAGTTTCCTAAAAGGTGTTCGGAATGACGGACCCAAACGATTTACCAGGACCTAATGGTGCTTCTAGAGGAAATACCCCACCTCTGGAGTGAGATTTTGATTGGATAAATAATTTTAATCTGGACTTATTGAGTGATTTTGAAATTGAAGATAATTTTGAAGTGGATTTATTCGAGAGTTTTAGCCCCGAGTTTTTTGATGTTCAATATGGTGGTGGTAAAAAAGTGATCAATGATCCTGAGGCGCTCAAAGCCATTGAAGACTTCAATCTAGATTTACTAGATCAACACAATGGTGAGTATCGCATTATATGTTAATAATGATGAATATTTTTTTCTAAAAATATTCTTACCATTGAAAATAAATTCAATTTCAGATGCTCAATTTGGCCGAAATGAAGAGGGCCCACCGTCAGCTCTGAGAACAATACGAAGGTCACGCCAGAGGCTCCCTCGTTTCAAACTCGACACACATGTGATGGAGTTTAGAATTAACCCTGTGCCTGAAGGTCGCAATCCGACCGAGTGGGTGGAAGAAGCTTTTCGAGATGTCTACAATAATATCATAGAAGCCGGTGGCCGCGGAATGAATCGAATGTGCGTCACATTCAATTTTGCAAATATGCAAAGAGACAACGCATGGATAAGCCCACGTGCGATTAATGGATACGAGTTTCAAGATTTGTGGAATCTTGTGAGCTCTATTGCACAGAGCGCCAATGGTTTCGACTGTGCGGACACATTTTGGATAAAACTCCATGTGGCTGAAGCCCCTGCAGGACAAGGAGACTTTTTTGAAAAGGGAATGAAAAGAGGACTGAGTAGAAAATGTGTTCTTCAAATTTCAAATGAAGATGGCTTGTGTTTAGCCCGATCACTTGTTGTGGCCAGAGTATACGCAAAGAAATTGAAGGCCAGAGCTGACAAGGGCGAAATACACGAAATGTGGCAATCCATTCGACAATCCAAGGGTAAAATGCAGCGTGAGGAAGCCGAGCAACTGACCCGCGAGGCAGGGGTCGTTGTACCTGCCGATGGCTGTGGTTTAGAGGAAATTATACAATATCAAAGATATTTGGCACGTGAGGGGTGCATTATCAAGGTTTATCCTCTCAAAAGGAATGGCAAAGATCGCCCGGTACTCTACGATGGCACGCCTGAAGTAACCAGCAGGAATATACCTACACAATATACTCTCCCCATTGTCTATTATCCGGAAGAGAAACACTATGAGCCAATTCAAAATTTACCTTCATTCTTCGGCTGCAAGTATTATTGCGAACATTGTAATACGCCCTACAGCTCTCAAGGCCATGTTTGTGATAAAACTTGTGACAGATGTCTAAAAAATCCACCATGTGACACTACAAGTGTGGATAAAATAGTGTGTGATGACTGTAATCGAGAATTCCACGGTCGATTGTGTTTCGAAAACCATAAGAAAGCAGGCTCTTTTGGAGGGATAAAACCAACAGTATGTGGAAACATAAAATTGTGTAAAAATTGCAATACGAAAATTGATCATCGGAATGCTCAGAAACACCAGTGCAACAAATATTACTGCTCTGTCTGCCAGAAGGATGAAGCCGCATCTCACCTGTGTTACATGCCTACATTGAAATTTAAGAAGAAAACAACGGTGAAACGTGTGGCGTTTGTTTTTTACGACTTTGAAACACGACAAGACGATAAGATGGAAGGGACTGATGACGTCAACATACACGTGCCTACACTCTGTGTTGCCCAGACTGTATGTGACCGATGTGCAGAGATGAACGATGACGACATTATGAAAACTGAGGAGAATCTTGGAAGCCCATGCAGTGTGTGTAATCCTCGAGAACATGTTTTTGACGATGGCGATCCTGTGCGTGGATTTGTGAATTATATTACATCACTGGGTAAGGCGTATAAAAAAGTCATATGTATTGCACACAACGCGAAGGGTTACGACTCTCAATTCATTTTGAAAGATGTTATAAAACGAATAAACAGCGAAATTAAAGCAATTATTAACGGCACAAATATAATTTTGATGGATTTTGGGGATAATAAGTTTATAGATAGTTTGAATTATTTCCATATGGCTTTAGCCAGTTTACCGAAGGCCTTTGGTTTAGGAGATATTGCAAAAGGCTATTTCCCACATTTTTTCAATAAACGAGAGAATCAAGAATACGTTGGGCCTATACCTGAGAGAAAATATTATGGCGCAGATACGATGAATGTGCAGGATCGAGAAAAATTCTTAACTTGGTACAATGAACGTGTAGCCGAAAATTACCAGTTTGATTTCCGTAAAGAAATTTTGCATTATTGTAGACTCGATGTTACAATTTTAAGGAAAGCGTGTGTGGAGTTTCGTAAATTAATCATGAATGCTGGGAATGTTTGCCCATTTACAGAGTGTGTAACGATTGCTTCGACGTGTATGCGCATTTTTCAAACAAATTTCTTGAAACAAAAACAGATAGGTATTATACCTTAGGGCGGTTATCGTTTAGGAAAAACGCACTCAAAAGTAGCGATTGAGTGGCTACTCTGGCGCGAGCATTGCGAGAATCATCGAATAATACACGCCGGGTGGACTCGCGAGCACAGAACGGAATCAGGGCATCGGCTAGATGGTTATTGGGAAGATGTTGAAAATAATAAAAAATATGCATATCAGTTTCACGGCTGTTATTGGCACGGTTGTCCACGGTGTTTCAAGTTTAATAGAGATAAAGAGTTGAGCCATAAGGATACATTAGAGAGTCGATATGAAAGAACAGGAGCAATTACAAGGGAATTGCAAAACTTGGATTAGGAAGTCGTTGAAATGTGGGAATGCGATTTTATTCGTACAAAAAAGACAGATCTCCAACTGTCAAATTTTCTTGAAAATATCGATCAACAAAAGTTTGTTGCTTTAGATCCTCGAGACGCATTTTTCGGTGGACGTACGGGAAATACCGTAACACACTAGGATGTTAAAGAGAATGAAAAAATTCGATATGTCGACGTTTGTTCGTTATATCCATATGTTTTAAAGACGGGGATTTTTCCCATCGGTCACCCCACTGTACATGTAGGGAACGATTGTCAGCTCATATTTCCTAATAATGATATTTCGCGTATAGAGGGACTTGTGAAATGCCGCATTTTACCCCCGCAACGATTATTTCACCCAGTTTGACCTGTCAAAGCACACGGTAAGCTACTGTTTCCTTTCTGTCGGTCATGCTGCGAAGGTTTAATGCAAGACAATTGCCCTCATGATGACCCCACTGACCGCGAGTTTTTGGGGACTTGGATCGCCCCAGAGCTCCGTAAAGCCGTAGAGGTCGGGTATAAAATTTTGGAAATTAGTGAAATTTGGGAGTATAAAAAAACAACACGTTATGATCCTATGACACGAACAGGAGGTTTATTTGCTGACTATATAAACACTTTTTTAAAAATCAAACAAGAGGCTTCCGATTGGCCGGCAGATTGCATAGATGATGAATCCAAGGATAGATATATAGCCGAATATGAGGCGAGAGAGGGAATAAAACTGGACAAGGATAAAATTTTAAAAAATGCTGGATTGAGAGCAGCAGCGAAACTTTGTTTAAACTGTCTCTGGGGTAAATTTGGGGAAAGAGAAAATTTAACGAAAAAGGCAATTATTCGGACATATGAGGAGTTTGCTAACATAATGTTCAATCCTGAAATCGAAGTGACAGGGCTTGTCCCTGTCGATAACGACACTCTCTTCATGTCCTGGAAACATTTAAACGAAGCTGCGGAACTGTCTACCAAAGCCAACGTTGTTATTGCGGCTTATACAACAGCTCACGCACGTCTCAAATTATATTCTTATTTAGAAAAACAGCAAGAACGCGTTTTATATTATGATACAGACTCGGTTATTTACGTGAGCGATGGAACTAACGAGTTACCACTGGGGAATTTTCTGGGTGACTTGACCGACGAAGTAGAGGGCTACGGAGAAGGGAGTTTCATTACGTCTTTTGTCTCTGGCGGTCCAAAATTTCATACTTATCGCGTGAAGAAACCGGATGGAAACATCGCAGAAGTTAGTAAAATAAAAGGCGTTAGGCTAAATTACGACACGCGTAAACAGATTCATTACGACTCGATTCGTGCCCTCCTTGTCGATCAGGTAGAGCCTTATCAGATCAACTACAAGGGTATACGACGGACAATGTACCATGACGTCACCACGAAACCCGAGAGAAAGATTATCCGCGCGACGGGCGCAAAACGAAGGCTTGATAATGGCGCTGCAACCCTCCCCTACGGATATAAGACAAAACGACACGCGCTTCAACCCGACGATTGAAAAACTAAAACGAATGAAAGATACTTTTGATTTTTTTTAAGCTAGTGTATAGGGATTAGATTATGGATTAGAGTAATTTTTTGTAGAAGTCAACTAAATTTAAGTTTTAATACCAGAAGTAAGTTTTTTTCGTAGATATAAGCTACATGTAAATTTTCAATTTCATTTTTTTTTATTTAAGCGAATTTTATATTCTTTTAGATGATCATTAGATGTAAGTTTTTAAAAGTAAGTTTTTTGTAAATGTAAATTTTTCTTGTCAAAATAAAGGAGAAAATGTGAACTTTTTTTTGTTTTTTAAATCCTTATGCTACAAGGAAGTACATTTTTCAAGGTATTTTGTTTTTCAAATAAAGAAAAAGAAGGATATATAATTATTTTTGTTATTCAAAACCTTAATTGTAAAAAATACATGTTTATTTAATCTAAAACTTGAAACTAAAAATACATCTTTTTTTTTAAACTAACATTACATTTTTTTTCTTTTTTTTTTTAATTTTCTTCTTCTTCGGGGTCTTACTCCCACTCCTCGAGGTCCCAGTTATCCTCGCTCTGTTCTGGACAGGGCGGGGCGTCCCCGAAGAGGATGTGAAGGCCCCACGAATCCTCCACGTCATACAAGCCGAGAGCTTGCTCGCTCTCGGCCTCCAGCCGTCTGGCCTCACGCCTTAGAGCCCGGACCCACCGAGCTCTGGGGGTGAGGGGGCCAAGTCCGCCCTCCCACCGATCGCCTCTCTGAAACAAAAAACAAAAAGACATCAATTAATAAAAGATGAAAAATGAGGAAAAAAGAAAGACAGTAGTTTGGGAATGTGTGTGCGTGTGTGTGTGTGTGTGTGTGAGAGAGAGAGAGAGAGAGAGAGAGAGAGAGAGAGAGAGAGAGACTTACCATGTAAGCCTCGTGCTCTGCATATGCCAGCTAGCGCCAGCTAGCGCTCCCTGGCATGAAGGGCTCTGATAGCGAAGATATCTTCGCCATCAAGAATTTTGCCCTCCTCGTCCTCCCAACGCAGCCACTGGTTGACTGCTCTGAGGTAGGCCCTCTCCCTCCTAGTCTCCTGCATCTGAAAAAAGATTTAAAAAAATAATGAAAATTTTTCTATTGAAAAAACGCGAATGATAATTTTTTTTTAATGGAAAAACGCGAGCAAGAAGTTTTTTTTTAACGAAAGAAAAATCTAACACGA
Organism: Diachasma alloeum; assembly: GCF_001412515.2. Lineage (NCBI taxonomy): Eukaryota > Metazoa > Arthropoda > Insecta > Hymenoptera > Braconidae > Diachasma > Diachasma alloeum. The sequence continues at coordinate 177,529 of NW_021680583.1, forward strand.
AAGAAGTTTTCACGACAGAGAACGTGAGCAAAAAATTTTGACAAAAACCGAAAAAACAGACGAAAAAACGAAAACAAAACGAACGAAAACCGAACAAAAGATACATGGGTTTCCCGTAAGAGGGGGGTTCAAAAACGAACAGAAAACGACGAAAACAGAAAAAAAATGAACAAAACGAAAGATAAGAAACGGGGAAAAACGAACACGAAAAAATTCACGAAAAACGAACACTCGAGAACACGGACACAAATCGATAAAAAACGCGAGCACTAAAATAACGCGGACACGGAAAACGCGAGACGAAAATCGAAAAAAAATAAACGAAAACCGAACACTAAAAAAGACGAAACACTAAAACACGGTAAAACAAAAAAACACTGAAAATATAAATAAATAAAAACTTACCATGCGGGTGATTACCACCCTGTACACATTCTCCTGGGCGATCACTGGAACCACCATTTTATAATAAAAAAACACAAAAACACAAAAAAACACAAAAACACAAAATAATCCTGAGGACCGAAGGTGAGGTTGTATATGATGGTTCGAGAGACCTCGCAGCTTATATAGCTGCAGAAGTCCTCCCACCATCTGCCCCCTGAAACCCTTTGGACAGTGAGGAGGAAAAAGACGTTCAAGGGAAGAAAACGGGTGAAAAACAAGAAAAGATGGAAAATTCCCCTCAATCCCTCTGGACAGTGAGGAGGAAAAAGACGTTCAAGGGCAGGAAACAGGAACAAGACGAGGAAGGAGAGAGTGAAACTTCCCCTGACTTCCAGGGGCAGGAAGACGGCAAGGCGTAGGAGAGGGAATATTGAAGGTTACGTTAAATGAAAGCTGAAACGCATTTTTAATGCTGAAATGTATTTACCGTTTATTCAATGTTTCAAAAAAATGTTACAAAATGATGCATAATTATCAAAAATATGAATAAATTTTCAGTCAAAGAACATACTCGGGGACAACAGATCAAAATCGAGAGACTGACGGGCCAATCGGTCCTGATTGTCGATCTNAAATGATACATAATTATCAAAAATATGAATAAATTTTCAGTCAAAGAACATACTCGGGGAAAATAGATCAAAATCGAGAGACTGACGGGCCAATCGGTCCTGATTGTCGATCTGCTCCAATTCCTTATCAATCTCGTCAAGCTCCTGCTGACGCTGTGTTGACATATCTTGAATGCGGTGAAATTTGTAACGAGATTTTCTCGTTACGGGTTGAAATCCCCTTAAAAAGATAAGTGAACTCTCAAAATTGTTGAAGAGAGATAAGTAGTGACACCTAGAAGCGGCTGAAGAAAGCCGGGACTAGGTGAGATAAACCACAAACCAATGAAAGACCTAAGGCATAGCGGTTATGGGTGAAACCGCGACCCCTGGAGGTCTGGAGGGCGTACTAGAATATCGCCGTATTAGAATTCGCCCAGCATGTGCTAGGGGAAACGGGGCCGACGTACAGGCCGTCCAACTGGGCGATTCTATAGGCTATGTCGGAGTAGGCTAGGGACCAACGGCCAGGTGAAAGGACTGGTACCTCCGTGATCCCGTCGGGTTGATTGGTGGGGATAGGGTAACGGAATGACCTATCGTCGCCGAGATATCCAGACTAGGAGGCAAGGCCCTAGTAAGATTCCGAGTTAGTCGCACGCGAGCGCTTGAACCGAGAGGTTGAAATAATCTCTCGGTGTGCTGGAAGTGGTGGATGGCTGAAGAAGCCATGGTAAGGAGTTTACTCAGCGTAGCCTGGTGCATAACTGTGGCGGCGAATATAGGGGGATGCCCCTGCATCCCCCGCGCGTAAATCTGAGTTATTTCGGAACGCGAGGTGACGACTTCGTCGTGTTCGGCGTCATCTAGTCTCGGCGGAACGATTCGAGGCGTGTGGGCCCGTGGGCCTGGAGTCGAGAAATCCTCCTGTCGGTCCGACCATACGCCGACGGTCTAGTACTACCCGGAGGCAGTGACGCGCGATGACCAAAGCGGTAACTGGTGGTGGAGAGAGTGGGTGGTCATAGCGTGGGTAACGTAGTTCCACCCTGGTCGGATCAGCCTCTCCACGTCCCAGGCTCTGAGAAGTCCCGGCTGGATCGCAAGTGGCTCGGAAACTCTCCCGAGTAGAAATACTTCGAGAGAGGAAGCATGCCGGAGGAGTCGAGAGACCCTCCGGAGGAAAGATGAATCCCATTCAGTAGGGAGCTTGTGCCGCGAGGCATGATCCACGGCTTGCAAAGGCCGTGGAATGTGACGGTAATACTCCTGGTGGACCTCGCCCACTCTACTGTATCACGCTGATGTTAGCTAGGCAACCCATTGTCCAGCCCAAAAAGTCCTCTGAGTGGACGAGTTTGCCTCAGAGGCCGGTTTTCGTCGAACCTCCCGTGAAGGTTCGGCTGGCGCCCGACTATTGAGCGATAGAGACGGCTAAAAAGTAGTTTGGATTTTTCCTGGGTGAACAACCCGGGAAAATATCCTTACAACTTCTTCTTCTTCTTGCATGGGTTCATTTTCTTCCTCGCGCTCCCGATTTTCCAGAGCTGCAGCAATCTCTGCTAATTCGGCCTCAATTTCCTCAATGCTCTTTCGAGGCTCTTGGCACTCTGGAACAAGAAAAAAATAAAATTCAATTAATATACACAAAACTCCGAACAAATTAATGTGAATATATCTAAAATATTTACCTTCACGACTTGGAGATATCTCATTTGATGGTCTAGGCTGGGCAGCATCCCCTTGATGATCGAGCACAAAATCGATTACTGATGGAGTCTTTGGAGTCATTCGGATTGCTTCAATAGGGTCCAAAGTTTCCCAAATGCGATTAGCAGTTTCTGGACTTGCTGGGATGATCTCCATTGGCTGTATCATTTCTGGAGTCTGAGAAATAAGATCAATGGTCTCCGGGGTCTCTGGGATGATTTCCATCGATGATTGTGACCCTAACACGATCTCAGGGCTCTCGGGGATGATTTCTTTTTTCGCAACGATCATTCGTTTTTTCGGCGGTATGTACTTTTCATCTTCCGTGTATTTATCAACATATACACGTATGCGTTTCTGACGAAATCTAGGCTTTCGTTTTTCCTTGTAATTCTCACTTGGTGACCGATCTGCGAGATATTTATCGAACAGTTCGACGTCGTGATCTCTCCAAATTTTATTCATTTTTACTGTCCTAAACCCCCTCTACTGGGTTCCCACTTTGTCGTAGTGAGGGGGCTCGGTCGCGGGCGGTGGAGGTCTTAAAGACTACCGCTGCCCGCGGTCGCTAAGAAGAGTCCACCCAATCCATGTGTGTGAGCGGCGTAAGCCATGGCCTCGGCCATACCGTGCCTAAGGATGCGTGGCACAGGGGGAGCTGTGTCGCTAA
>NW_021680583.1:183360-183966 GCF_001412515.2 Diachasma alloeum
AGCGGCATGGATCGATCAGTGGTTAAAATTTTTGGACTCATTGCCTCTCAAACAATACAAGGAGTCTCTGGTGCGGGCGATCACAAGTGTTGCCATGCATTATATGGAATACAACAGGATGCCAGCTACTGAAGAACTCCACTATCGCATACGCAGCAATTTCGAGGAGATTTACCTTCTGGCCAGGGATGACCTCCGTCGTACAATACCTCAGCAAAACGAAGGATATTTGTATCAATTATTTGGTGAAATGTTTCATTTTTGCTTCGATGAGGTGGATGGTTTTGCGGGAGGGGGTTACCGAATGCCCACATACTATATGATAATAATAATCTCTTGTGATTGTAAATAATTTAAAATTGGAACGAAAAAAATATCATTTGTAAGCCTAAAAATGTATTTCATCATTTTACTTGAATTAAAGAAAAAGCAATTTGAAAACCTTGTATTATTCATTTACGAAAAACTTTGACATTTTTCAGCTAACTAGAAGTTTCTAGAAAAATATATTCGGCTCCATATCAACTCGAAAAATTCACCGTCCTCAAAATAAAAGAGAGAGAGAGAGAGAGAGAGAGAGAGAGAGAGAGAGAGAGAGAGAGAGAG
>NW_021680583.1:184134-193016 GCF_001412515.2 Diachasma alloeum
AGTTAGGACCAGAAAGTTTCTGGAGTTGCACAGAGAGGATCTGAGGGTAGCAGTAGGGCTCCTTACGGGTCATACAGCTCTCAGAGCTCATCTGTTCAAGATGAAACTTGCAGAACAAGAAGACTGCAGNTTGCGTCATTCATGGTTACAATCCTTCGTTATCCCTTTAAAAAAAAAAATCAAAAGCGTAATATCTCTCCGGAGTCTCAAAGACAGTGGCTCCAATGTCCTGGAGAGCGACATCCGGACCCTTGCCGACGCCGTCCTCCACAGTTGGACCACCAGCAGAGGGGCCCGACTCCCGACCCCCGTCCGATATATACTGTCCGACAGTTTTTCTATTTACCCGCCAGCCCTTTTCCACCCACTTTCCANTATCTCAACATTTCGACGTCTTGATCTCTCCAAATTTTATTCATTGTTACTGTCCTAAATATATTTTCACGAATAACTGACAAAAAATAAATCCAAGTCACTCGTATTTAAAAAAATTCACAGCGGCGGGGCAATATGGTAGGAGTGNTACCCCTTTTCCACCCACCACCCACTTACCACCCACTTTCCACCCACCACTCATTTTCTATCTGGCGGCCATTTTCCACCCACCACCCACTTCCTGTGACCCTCGGACCCCAACTTTGAGGCCCTGCACCCCAGGGGGCCCTCCAGCGCGCCGACGACCATTTCAAAGGCATGCCGCCGTGGGGGGAGGGGGGAACGTGCACGTGCCCTTCCCGGAAAAAGGGGGGAGGGAGCGTGGGAAATTCGCCAATAATGCCCTCTTACTACTTGCACGGCTTACAGTATCGGTGTTTTACCTTTTAATTCCTCATGCAAACACAATCACAATCAGTTTACATGTGTCCATCAACGAAAACAGTCTCTCCGTGGGTATCGTGTTTCTGTGCCCGTTTCATAATGAAAGTTAATCCAATCAACGTATCAGATTTCTCGTGACAACATTTGAAATTCTCAATCTTGCTGAAACGCCCGTGAACAATGAGGAACGCGAATTAGCGGACACCTTCCAAAGGATATTAATTCAATCCATGGAGGAATACAATGGCATTGAAATGATTGAAGGAACATCTCGAGATTTTCGAAAGCCCGATAAAGATATAGAAATGATGGCCGTCGAGAATGAAGAATTTCAACCACATAACAAAGAATCATCTGAAAGTTGTTCGGAGGATGAGGAACCCGTAGATTTCGACTATAAAAAGAGAACAGTCAAGTGCTGGAGAAGTGCAAAAACAAAGGAAAACCTTTGTGTGAAAACTGTTGCACATTGATTTAAAAAGGTGAAATCGAGTCGACAGTTACGACGCTGGGCGCACCAAATAAATAAAGGAGGGACTTATGTGGAGAAGTTGAAACGTATTTCGGAGTACACATTGAAAAATATGAAGAATGCTATTGATGCGGGATTAATCGTTCACGATACTGATGTACGAAGGTGGGCTCTGCAAGCCCAGAAAGAAATCGGATTCAAAGACGTTTGTTTCACGGCTTTGCCCTGATGGTTGCATTATTTCAAGAAGGCATACCGTATTACATCCCGAAAGATTAATAAATTCGTTACGCGGAAAACATTGGAGAATCGAGAAGCTTTACAAAAACAATCAGACGAATTTCTCCAGGAAGTTCAGCCTTATTTTGCTACCTATGGCCCAGAAAACATCTATAATTCTGATCAAATTGGTTTTCAATTAGAAATTCATTCGGGGCGTACTTTAGCTGAGGAAGGCGCAAAACAAGTGGCGTGTATAGTACAATCGGTTCCCTCAACAACACATAGTTACACGATACAACCCACCATTTCTCCTGATGGTAAATTACTATTACCTCTCTTTCTGGTTGTGAAAGAACCTTCCGGAACTTTTGGCCCGATGGTGGAACATAATCTTTTTCGACTATCCAATGTTTTCGTCACGGCTTTAAAATCGGGGAAACTTACTTCAGGTGAGATGATATTCAAGACATAAGAGCCTATGATATTTTCAATACAACAATTGGTATTATTAAAAAGTACTTGATTTTTTAGAGCATTTTAAAACCTGGTTGAAGGAACTATTTTTTCCGAATGTGGGACCTAGAAATCTACTGTTGATAGATTCGTGAAGTAGGCACTATCCTCAAGCGGTACAAGCAGCAACTCCTCCAAATAAACAATTGTTAACTATGTTGATACCAAAGGTTACAACTGGAAAAATTCAACCCCTTGATGTATATGGTTTCAGAATATTGAAAAATTGTCCGTCATTTTTCGGATACTGTTGTCCTCCTTGACTATGATCTTAATTTACACTTGAGGAATAATATAATGAAGTTACAGTCTTTAGTCCATAATCAATTATCATCACCAAGGTATCAAAATTTATTTCGTTACGCTTGGTTTTAAAGTGGTTATATTGTTAAAAAACCTGATGAATTTGAAAATCCTGTCGATTTTGCAGTTGGACAATCGTCTCATCCACACTGTGACATTGAAGGCTGTTCCAATGTTGCAGTAGTAAGTTTCTTTTGGTGCAAAAATCACTTTGTTTGCAACATTTTTTTGATGAATACCATTTCTGTACGAATTACGATCCTTAATATGATTCATTCTGCATATTGACTGTACGAAAAATTGAGCTGAATAAAAACGTCATATGTCAAAAAATGAATGTTCTGACCTTCAATAAGACTGGTAATTTCTATTCTAAATCCCATTATACAGTGATTATTATAATCATTGCATTTCGTTATCAATGTTTCATTGCAGCATAAACGTAGCAGTACATTCCAAACACTGTCAATAATGTTTGGAAGGTGACTACATTTTGATTATTTGAATTGATAGTTACTAGGAGGGGTAACATAGCATAAATGTGGCATAAATGTAGCATAGATGTAACAATACATTCCAAACACTGACAATAATGTGCGGAAGGTGACTACCTTTGGATTATTTGAATTGATAGTTACTAGGAGGGGGAAAAACAAACATTATTGTCAGTGTTTGGAATGTACTGCTACACTTATGCTACATTTATGCCACATTTATGTTACGTAGCCAATTCCAGGAAATTGATCTTCTTTTGCCTTTAAATTGCAATTTAAAAAAAAATGCAAAAAAAGGGATTTCGTATTTTTTTATGCACTTTCAAATGAAATTGGTTTCATGACATTCGGAGCGATATATTTTTTTTATTGAATTAATGACTTTTTATCCCCGAAATTGTACCCCTCGGAGATGATTTCAATTTCTATCTTAATCATTTTCCATGACCTTCCTGTTATATTGTAAAAAATTTGTCTAAATATTCTCCCTATGTGCGCAATTGAAGAAATACCCGGAAGGTGGTCAACTTCAGAGGGCAGTTTCACCCCCTAAACCCGGGTATGAGCCGATAAAAAAAATACGTTCCACTTAGTTTTGAGTCCTCTATAACATATCGAAGTTTCATCAAAATCGGGGGCGGACACCTACCTAGTGTTCCTTGTAAGAAACCTGCACTCTGGAGTCCAGAACACTCTTCACGCAATCCGGCAGTACTACTTGCCCATGGATGGACGCAACCAGACACGATTCCTCGTCAACAAATGCATTAATTGGACTCGAGTAAATCCTCCAGCTGCGGACTATCCTATGGGTAACCTACCATGAGAACGTATCAGCCAATCCAGGCCTTTCACACATACTGGTGTGGATCATTGCGGCCCTTTCTTTATCAAAAAGAAAAGGCTTCGCAATCGCAAGAAAATAAAGGTATGGATCTGCATTTTCATCTGTTCCAGTACTAAGGCCATCCATATAGAACTCGTCAGTGACCTCACTAGCCACGCATTCTTATCACGCTCAGTTGATTCATCTCTAGGCATCGGTTTTGTGAGGCTTCATACTCAGACAATACTACGAGCTCCACTAGTGGCCACAACGAGCTGGAGGAGCTCTAAGATCTCATTGAGGATGAAAAGCATCCCACGCAGAAACGGCCGTGCTTCAATAACCGTCCCAAGCTTGGCTCAACCTCGACTTGCCGAGTGTTGGTAAACAAGCGTGGGCCATAATTTAGCCAATGGTTAAGCCAGTCTTCAGCCAATGGCGTATCTTGAGTCTTGGTTACCAGGGTCGGACCAAGCATGGACGAAGACTTTCCGCCGATGCTTGGTCAACGAGAGGCTACCAACCTTTGCCCAAGCTTGGTGACCAATGAGTAGCCAGAATCGACAGACATTGGCGACCGTTCCTGGTCCAAGCTCGACTAGCCCGTCTTCGGCCAAACATCGCGTAGGAGAGCCTTCATCCAACATTGGTTCGACTGTGGTAGTCAAGGCTCAAGCTCCACCACTGGCTGAAGACTGGCCCAACCACTGGTTGAATTATGGTCCATGCTTGTCCATCAATGCCCGATGAGTTAGAATTGAGCCAAGCTTGAACCAACTGGTGAGCAGAGGGGCAGGGAGGCATATATTTTGTGACGTATTTTGTCCCTCTGCGGAGAAACAAATGAAAATACGAAGCCCTCGGCGACCAATATTGAAGTGAAAATTGAGCGCCAGTACGTTTTCTTCCCAAAATGCACAAAAAATGCAATCCAATCAACCAGCGAAGTAACAGCTGCCGACAGCTCAGTATAACAATCACGAAGGCGGCTGGGTCCCAAAATGCTACTCCGAAAATTATTCTGAAATGACTGGGTTTAAATTACCACAACGAAATAAAAAATGGAGAGTAACAAAATGAATTTAATTTTAAAAAAAATTATTTCAAACAATAACTCTCGCTTCGCCAATGGTGTGACTTCTCGTCTGGAAATCCTCTTAAACCGCTGAACAGTCACAATACAAAAATAGCACGTTATAATTTATAAAAACTCTCAGGGATGAAGGAAGAGGAGAAGAAGAGAATAATAATAATAATTGCGATAATAATTACAAAGATCGAATCGTCAAGTGCAATGAAAAATTAGAAGTCTGGGATCATCAAAAATACTTAGGTGGCGTCAGGAGGGGGGGAGGAGGGTATTTTTTTCACACCCCTCGAATAATCAGGTGATTAAGAAACAATGAAAATGAAAACGATTTTCACTGAAAGATGCATTAGGGGTGGGTGATTGGAAGATAATGAATCATAAAAATGATTGAATGAAAATTATTTTTGATTTTTTTCATCATTTAAATCAGGATACACTAGTCACGGCTAACGACTGGCGACTGAGTCAGGCCCAATCTTGGTCCGCCAAGAATGGCCCAGCGTTATCATTTCGGTGCTCAACCCGCCTTGGGCCAGTCTTGGGTCCCTGTGTTGGCCCGTGACTAGCCAAGCATGGGCCATTTGTTAATTCCTATCTGCGACGAAGACTTTTACAGAGGAAATCTCACACAGCAGGGTATTGAATGGCATTTCATACCTCCAATACGGGCTGTAGGAGGCTGCCGTGAAATCCCGCGAATATCACATGAAAAGTCTCATTGGTAATGAGCTGCTCACCTATCAGCAACTCAATACACTCTGCATCCAAACTGAGGGAATCCTCATTCGAGACCGATATTACTCCAGTGTCATTTGATCCCAATGATCTCTCTGTGCTCACCCCAGCCCACTTCCTGCACGGAGAATTAACAACAGATCTGCCTGCCCCAGACTGATTCCAGCCCCATCGATTCCAGAAGATCAAGTAGAACTCCTGGAATCGATGGCACAAGGAGTATCTTTCTAAACTCAATGTCCGCCATAAGTACACCTCAGGCAACCACAACATTACTATTCACTCATTGGTATTACTTCGTGACGACAACGACCTCCCTTCTCTAAAATGGCGCATGGGGCGCATCATCGAAGTCTTTCCTCCTGAAATGGCATCATTTGCAAGGTGAAGGTAAAAACCTTCACAAATATTGATGACCGTAACGTGCAATGACTAGCACCTCTACCAGGGGACCGTATCGTAGTACTACCAAGGGTACTTGATTGCAATGCTCTCAACGGGGGAGTATATTGTGTGCCCACACGCAAAATTACGGAATTTAGTATTTTCTATTCAATTCATATTCCCAACTCATTTTTTGTAGAAAATGAATTCCCCAAAGGCGCGTATTTACCCGGGTTATTAAAAAATATAGTAATTGAAGATGCATTCAAATATTGCTTCCAATCTTCTCTACAGCTGGTCTTCTAAATCGCTTCATTTCTGTATTCAAATTTTCCCGTGTCTATAAATGATCAAATTTCTCGTGAAATTAGGGGTTATAAAAGGCCTTTCTTTCACATTTCTTCATCATCATCTGCGAAACTCAAGAACTCATATCCTTCCAACAAAAAACAACACATTTTCGAGTCGTTTATGACTTCAGACATAATAGCATTTATGATCACTCTCACAAATGACTCGACCCTTCCTCTCGATAATCTCCCACAGTGGGCCGCAGATCCACCGACAGATCCGAACGTTCCTCTCTCTACCTCTCTCTCAATCTAAGGTAAAGTTCCCAATTTCCCTCTAATATAAAATTGGACATTGCTTTTTCCTGTTCTTTACCAATCGGAACATCGTTAAACTCATTTTCTCGGCGATCCTATCATCGTTTAGCATATAAACTTGTGGAAATAAGTTAGTTCCAATGGAAATCTCCGACTATTCTCTTCTAGCATAAACCCTATAAAAAAATATCTCTATCTTGAATAAAAGGAAAAACGTGAAAACAAAGTGAAGTGTACACACACGATTTGTAGTTCAGGCCTCTAGAATTTATGACTTCTGAGAATTAAAAATAATTTTAATATTCAAAGCGTAAAAGTCGGGATAATACCCCGAAAAATCGTCGTGAAATCGTCTAAAATAAGTGAAATCGATTCTTATGTAATCCTTTTTCAAAATTTATCACTCTTGAAAAATTTATGATTTTCAATTAATTTTTTCAAAGTCGTACCAAAATAACTATTAAACTGTCCATGAAATTTACAATTTTTTCCGACAGTGCATGCCGCACATTTCCAAAAATTTGATTTTGTCCGCCTTGCAGAGATTCATGTGCTGGGACATCTGTGGTTGGCGTCCACTAAGACATTTTTATCGAGTGGGCGAATAAAACAAGGGATTTTCTGAGATATTTATTCTCACTCAATCCTGGACGACACATCAAGGAGTAGATGGACATTTCCAATCGCGCTTGGCTATCCAATCCAACGCCTTGGGTACCATTTATCTGCGTTTTATGTCTCCCTCCATAGGCATGCCCAACGATTCATTGGGAGGGATGCTATTTTCTATCTGCGATGCATGTCACTACTGTTCAGTCAATTCAGTGGTTGAAGGACAAAAATGAAAATATAACCGTTCTCGCTGTTGTGAGAGCAAGGGAGCATATTGGACGACTTTGATATTCTCATCCTCCGATTTTTTTCTTGTTCCCTCAATCTCCCCCTTCCACCTTATGTCCTTCTCAATCAAATTATTATTTCGGACGCAGTTTTTGGCTCGGTCTCAATACAATACAACCATCCTTACCTAAAAAAAATCTATTTCAGTGAGTGACTGAACCAGTGCCCAACGATAAATATTGATCTCTATATATTGCGAAAGATATAGACCATGAACGTAAAAACCTTCCTCTTTCTGATAACCCGAAAGTATCTAGTTCACATTTTCTGGGCTCATCTAAAGCTCATACTCAATCTACCCTCGATTACGCCCTCAGTTGCACCGTCCCTTCATGGCTTCATAATGGCCAAAGAAGTATTCCTGCTACGTAAGGGAAGAATTGTAGTAAAGCAGAAAAAGGGGCACCTCTCATTACTAAATATATCTTGTCAACACTGATATTTTTCTACACGTTCCACTCTATATATTCTATTTTTAGCCTCTCTGCCCTTCTTGTGACCTCCTTTCCGTCATTTTGATTTAATTGAAGAGATATACTGTTGTGTAAAAAATAACTTACCACCATATACGACCAACAAAATACACAAGCAAGGTGGAAAAAAACACCTAACACAAGTTCAATAAATCATGCGAGGTATATAAAAGTGTGATCTGGACCGAACGTGAAACATTTTTCGGTCAATTTTATCGACAGTGGCTTATTTATTATACCCTTCGAGTTCACCTGGACCATAGAGGGAGTTAAATTCGATCGACTGACCAGTGGAATATATGTCGTCATATCTCGTTCAAGTTGCCGCAGTTATGGCTGAAAAAAAGGAATCTTGGGAAACCAAAAGACCTATGATACGCTATCGCTTCGCATGAAAGAACAGCCATCCCACATGATAATTAATAAAATCGCCCTCCCACCCTCATCCAAAAAATGTAAGGTAATATTTTGCCATTGTTCCAGGGTTGATGTATCGTGATCAACGCACAATATATGGACAGAGTAGCAACAACAGCGAATTACCAACGTACGAGTCATATGTAACAAGAAACGTAACAACGGCCATCGGGCAAACTGCATTTTTGCATTGCCGTGTTTATAACCGGGGTGACAAAGAGGTTAGTAACCTATATGCATTCATGTATACAGTTTAATCGTTATATGCCAGATAAACTTGGCGGTGAGCCGGGCATTATCTATAGATAGGTGCGCTGCTACGGTTCACTCCCTCAGGATCAATGACAGTCGATCGAGCGATGAATTCATCCACTATATCTCCCTCACTCTCTCAATCCTTTGCTCCTGATACTCACTGCATTCTCGCCTCTCTCCTTATTCCATTGCCTCAACACCGAACGCCCCCTACCGCTCAATTTCTTTGCCTCTATCTGCAGGAATGTCGACACTATTTCACACCCCCTTTACCGATATCGGTGCCACCTTTCACTCCCTCCTCCACTTCGATTTCTCCTCTGACCCCCCCCCCCCCCCCCCCCCCCCCCCCCCCCCCCCCCCCCCCCCCC
>NW_021680583.1:193526-206147 GCF_001412515.2 Diachasma alloeum
GCCACCCTCCGCCCTACCAGCATAACGATTCCACTTTGATACGATCCCGATTTCGTTATCCCAGCGGTCAACTTATCGGTCCCGATTTCCCACTGCAATGCATTCTGGTCACGCGATTCTCGTATCCCTCCACGTGCAACTTTGAGTTTTCACCAATAGTATAAGTCCAAATAGCACTGACAGACGCAGTGGGTTGAATCCATTTTCTTTCCTTTTTTGAGGAATAAAAAGGTACATCCTGCAAGTTGTATGTGTATCAGCATTCCCAGGGGAATTTCAAAGTGCATGGCAAAGTGACAAGAGTCTTGTTTCTGGAAGTATAAAAATCTATCTCTCTTTGGAGTACATCTTCTACGTAATAAGAGATAGTATCAAGTTTTTATGGACTTTATTCACATACTTATAGTGGGTGGGTTATTCTGTGTATTGATAGCAGCTTTTTCTCAGCTAGATGAATATTTCTTCGCTATTTATGGTAACAATTTCCATGCAGTTAAATGTAAATGTTCGATTTAAGATGAAAAAGTTTTGCGGTGTTGATTAAATTCTCATTATGACGTTATTTTTTCATGAAATATCACCATCTCTCCCATATTAGTGCTAAGAAAATATGTGCAGATTCGTGATTAGGCCGAGTGGTGTGCAATCCAGGTCCAGGGCTGGGTCAAGTTTGTCGTATATACAAGGGAGCGTCAATTAAACCGTTCTGTGCAGTGGAGTATAATCGATAGCTCCAGCTATAACCCGTGCCTACCAAGTATTTATCCGATTCGCACAAAATTCCAATGATAGCTCGAAATTTATAGGTACTGGGGGTAGGTGTTTTTAATACAGGAGTAACAATCATATATTCTGATAGGGATGATGCAATTTAAATTTGCAAAAGGATTGTTGGTTTTTTGTCGGCTCTCGGGAATTATAAATTGTAAATTGTAAAAACATTTGGAAAGGAATATTATATAGCCGCGACTCCGAGTCCAATTAAAATTGTTCACGAATTGAGTTCTATTTTTAAAACAGAAAATGGACTCCATTGATGCAGAGATAATTGGTGGAGGTGATGAGATGCTATTCTGCTAATTGTAAAGTGGCTTAAAAATATGGAAGCTGATTATTGTGCACTAGCCTGGGCATTTTCCCCAGTTTATATTGATAAATACTACCGGTACCAGTCGAGTATTCACTCGATCCGCAAAAGATTACAATGATAACTTGAGATTAATAAGAATTTTTTTCAATTCAGGCGTAAAAATTATACATTTTAAAATGGACCGTGCGATTTAAATTTGCAGAAGGACTGTTTGTTTTTCCTTTCGTTGTTCGGGAGTTCGTAATTGGCAATCATACAAATATTTGAAAACAAATATTATGCAGCCACAATTTTAATTCTAATCAAGGTATTTAGCATCAGCCTCCCCCCCCCCTACACACCACTTGATCCCTCTCCCATATTTATTGTAATGCATTCAAAAGGATCCACACTGTTACAAATTTTTATCTGAAATTTTGGTACACTTCATGGAAATTTTTACCACAATTTTAGTTCCACTGGAATTTTAAAGAATTCCGTAAATGAAAATTCAGAATTTCATAGAAAAATCGATGCAAACTGTAAACATTAGGTCAATTATTCTCCGGAAATTAATAGAAACTAGTAAAATTCCGTTAAATTAATTCTTCAATTTTCAATTAGGTGAAAATCCAGTATGATTTGATACTTGTTTGAAATTCTTTTCGAATTTGGGGAAAATTCTAGAACTTTTCAACCTGTTGCCTTGAGGATTCGAAAACCGTCGCCAAGTAGCGATTTCACCCAAAAGATGTCAGAACGCCTCCCGAAATTAATCTGATATTCTTCACCTGTCGAACGGTATAGTCATCGGAAATCATCATTTTCTTTTTGTTTATTGGAGATTTACTAGTGGAAATTCACCATACATTCAGCACATGTTTTCAAATCTTCACCAAATACATTTTCGTTCGATTAGACAATCAACCGTGAGTTTACTGTGATATTAGAAGCACCCATTCATTTTTATGAATTATCGGGGTTTTGTTTTTGTTAATATCAAGTCTCTCAACGTGCTACTAATCCCCTCCACGACCATCCGGAAATTCATTGAACCTCATTATATTTTTAACAATGCTAAATATTCATTATTAATTGAAAATTCAATTATGTGAAGGAATTCTCGTCTTAATGCTGCTGTGAATTTTGCGAAATCTTAAATTACAGAAGTTTTGCTTCCGAATGAAAGTTTTCGAATCATTCAAAATTATGTTTTGGATATTTTGTGTTATACCGACCCAGTATGATCCAAAAATGCTATTTTTTTACCTCCTCCGTACGTGTGTGTCTGTATTTGTGTACATATGTAAAAAAGTTTCTCTTCAATTGTTCGCTAATGAATGGATGGAATTTGAATGGGTGAAACCTTTTTTTTTTTTTCAAATATAGGTATTGTTCAGCCCTATCAATCACCATTAACTAAAATTTAATGCATCCATTAGTTTGTTCAATTTCTGATTTTTTCGAAAAATGGTTATCCTACGATAACTAGAAAAAAAATGTTCTGAATTGATTGAAAATAGGCTTAAAAAATCTGTTTGTATGGCCTTTTGACCGAGTTCGAAGATGAAGGCGATGGCAATAATCGTTATTTTGTTTTATTTGCAAATTTTCAAAAATTTTGTCTTTTTGGAAAATCAGAATTTTGGGCATGTCTTTGAATATCATGCTTCAAATTAATTCAATCATAGTTGAAAATGTTTGTTTTAATTCAATTTAATAAAATGAAATAAACAATTAAATATACATGATAGAAGGAAATGATGTGCAACAAAATAACCATTTGAAAGCATATTGCAAATTTATTAGTAAAAATCACCATACTATATGTAATACAGGAGCAATTTCCCACTTGTTTCCCCTTAAGTTGCATTTAATAGCCCTCTCCTAAAAACTACCAGTTGAAGGTCCATGAAATTTCAATTTTTGCTTCCGAATGGAAGCTTTGTAGTCGTCCGATTTTCACATTCTCTAATTTCATGACATATGTGAAGATGTCCACCGCCACCTTCCCGATGGTCAATTTTTAGAAAATTGAGTAATTGAGTGGCTAAAATAATTCAAGAAAATTTGAAATTTTGTCAGATTATAGGTCTTAATGAGGACTAACTCTGTGCATAATTTGAGCCCGATCGGTCAAGTAGTTTTTGAGATGAAGCGATTCATTTTTAAATCATTTTTCACGAATATCTTTAAAATTATTGGACCGATTTAGATTTTTATCTTTCAAAATATTCGTCTCAATGTCCTCTACCTAGACCAACAAAAACATATATACCCTTCTATACAAAGTTTTTGAGATATTTCCCCTTTTCTGTTTTTTCATTAAAATACTTGTCCGCGCGCTAAAGTGTGCAAAAATCGAGATATCGACTTAAAATTTGGGAAGAATCTTCCTCCTGTGATAACAAAGGTTCGTATTGAAGACGGGCTCAATCGCACCTGTAGTTTCGGAGATATTCAACTTTTTTGAAAATCTATTATGTTGAATATCTTTAAAACTTCGCATACAATTCCATTTTTTTTTTCAAAATATTCAACTTGATGTCCTCTACCTAGATCAATCAAAACATCTATTACCTGTTCAATCTAACACCTGTTCGTACAAAGTGTTCGAGATATTCCCCTTTTTCTGTTTTTTCATTAAAATCCTTGTATTATGCAAAGTACTAGTACTCGTGCCTGTGACAGGCATATACGTATGCCTGTCATGGGCACGAGGAACTGATCCATTCGGAAGGTTACTACCAAGAAATTTGTAGAAATGAAAAGAAGAAAAAGACTAATAACGCAAAAAGAAACGGTCGCATGCCTACTGTCGAATAGGCTCGAACCCCTGCTTGTTTACATTTATGAAAATTGGTGGACTGGAATTTTTTTCACCCTGTAAATGTCGTAGATAGAATACTTGAGAGACAGTTGAAAGTTTCTTAATTCGGCGCGAGTAATCATTGTCCAAATCGTCCGCGATGATCATTTGTAATGATCACATAAATAATGTTTATGTTTTTCTCTACACTATTTTTCACGTTGTTAGATCCTCGCTATGCACATGAATGAATAATTGCCCCTAATGCAATGATTTGCAAGATTGACCTCGTGGACATCTTTGCGTATCTATCAATTTTAAATAATGTGTGTGTACAATCTTAGTAAATGGAGAAGATAAATATCGTTCTGGTATGAATATATTGGGTTATGGAAAAAGTAATTTCGGGTTTTTTCATGTTTTTCAAAGTGAATTTGTTAATATAAATTTTAAACACTAATCAATGATATATGTGCCGTTCTGATCGATGACCTTTTGCCACTTTTCTGGTAAAACCATAATTCCGTAACTGTAGAACTTCTGAGGTTTTTGGGCGAAAAACTGAACCAAGTGATTTTCACAAGCCTCTTTTGAACCCAGCTTTACGCCATTAAGAGAATTTTGCAGAGACCGGAACAAATGATAGTCCGACGGGGCAAGATCAGGGCTATACGGTGGATGCATCAAAACTTCCCACCCAAACTCTCTCAGTTTTTGACGAGTTACTAAAGATATGTACGGTCTAGCATTGTCGTGATGGAAGACGACGCCTTTCCTATTGATCAATTCTGGCCATTTTTTTTCAATCGCCTGCTTCAGTCGCATTAGTTGTTAACAGTAGACAGTCGAATTAATGGTTTGGCCAGGTTCGAGCAGCTCATGATGAACAATACCCTTCCAATCCCACCAAACACTCAGCATCACCTTCCTTGGCGTCAATACGGGCTTCGCAACTGTTTGTGAAGCTTCTCCGGGCTTTAACCACGATCTCTTTCGCTCATTATTCTCGTACGTGATCCACTTTTCATCGCCCGTAATCATTTGTTTCAAAAATGGCTCGATTTCGTTTCGTTTCAGCAGGAATTCACAAATGGAAACTCGGTCCATTAAATTTTTCGACGTTAATTCATGTGGAACCCAAGTATTGAGCTTCTTTTGGTATCCAGTCTTATGTAAATGGTTCAAAACTGTTTTACGGTCGACGTTTAGTTTCGTAGCAATGTCGCGAGATGAAATGTGTCTGTTGGCCGACCCGGGCGAGGTTCATTTTTAAGATCGAAGTTTCCAGAACGAAATCGAGCAAACCAATTCTGACTCTGGCGTTCACTTAAGCACTCATCACTATAAACACTACATAATTTTCGATGAACCTGGGCTGCAGTTTTTCCTTTTCGGAAGTAAAAAAGCAAAATGTGACGAAAGTGGCCTTCTGGAATCTCCATTATCAAAGCGCAATATATTTTGAATGAGTAAACGAATGACGCTACTTTGTACTCTAGGATTTTCTACAGACTGTAAACTTCTAAACATGCTATAGTATGGCTTCATTGAATAAGCATTACTAGAGATATACAACTTTAATGCCATCTATTAGGAAGAACCGAAATTACTTTTTCCCCAACCCAATATCATTCTTATTGCTGTCCGTGGTGCCATTGCCGATAGACGGAAGCTATTTGGGTGGTTTCTATGCTTGCATATTCTCAGTCAAAGAAGGCATTAAAAGTCTCTCCACATTACACTGAACTTGATGGAAGAATAAATTGATTCACTTGGGCTACTGTACAGTCGAGCACTAAAGTTCGTGAACAGCCTGAACTTACATCCTATGTACTCTGTTCATGAACTTTAGTATTCGACTGTATAATTGTAATGAACAGGAATTATATGAAATCTCTCTGAAATCTTTATTTTTCCACTCAAAGGAGGATAAAAAGATATATAGCAGCTTAAGGCTGGATTTTTTATTCCTCCAAATGCTGTAAAAGGATATTGAACAGCTTTGGACTATATTTTGAATGTAGAACTCTCAAGTATACCTGAGACTCCATCTGAAAAGATTAAACGTGGCATACCGATGCTTTTAAGTAATATTTTTTCCTATAGTAGTAATACCCGTGCAATTCTTGGAATATTGTCAACTATAATACCCGAAGACCTTCCAAATTATCGGATATTTCCCTCAAGTTTTCCCGCATATCAATGATCCGCTGCGATGCGTGCTCGGAATTTTAGTCTGCAAAACTGATCCCGATCGTTGATATACAGGAAAACTGAAGGGAAATATCCGATGAATTTTGAAGGTCGAGGGGTATTCGGAGGACAATTTCTTTAATTCGGATTTTGGTCGACCAGGGTGCAGTGTTCGGGGTTACAGGACACATTTCACCAAAATGTGAAGAATATCTGTCAAATTCGTAGAAAACAATTGACAGGCTACAGGGGAAATTATCAGTGTGAAACGTGTCAGGTAACCCCGAATTCTGATTGGTCAAAATCAGAATTAAGAAAAATGTCATGTAAATTTAGTTATTCTTGCTATTGGTGCAAAAGATGAATAATAGGGCAACATATGAATGAATATTTTTCATGGTTTATCTAGTTCACCAATGTAAAAATATGTAGACGATGTTTCCTCTGGCGAAGAGGCATGTCTAGTTCTCTGCACATCCTTTGTTATCTACATTCAGTTTCTGACATTGTTTTTCAGTATTTCTTCATGTTGATATACACATAATTCATCATCATCCTCAACAAATTTTTTATAAATTCTCATTAGAGACATCAATAGAAATTAACTTAGATTTATTCCTTCATGAAAGAGGACATTATTTATTCATACAAATTCCATGTTCTTGATCTCGTCTATTAGGTGCATGACTTAATTCTCGGCCCCTAGATCAAGTTGATTAGAACACCTATTTGAATTGAAAAATTTTCTCGCAATAAAGGGCGCTTTAAAGCGCCATCTGTGAGCTATCAAACTACTCAAGTCCGATTGTACCCTATTAACACAACCTCCAAAAACATAGTAAATAAAAATGTCGTTCAACAAGCAGCAATTGAGGCACCCCCTTCTTTTCACCTTTCAACTTGGAAAAACTGCTGCAGAAGCACAAGAAATGATTTATTCGGCCTTGGGAGAGAATGCTGTATCTTATAGCACATGTAGAAAGTGGTTTGGAAAATTTCGGGATTGAAATTCAAAATGAAGGTAATGAATCCGATATTGAAATAATTTTCATTTTTATTCCGAGTAGCTTCAAGTCATATAGGTAAACAAACTTTGTATTCCATGCTGATTTCATCAAGAGATAATTCAGGAAATCCTGATATATATGCCAGAATCAATTATCAGTCAAGTATCCGTAATCAATGTCTGTCGTGAAAGTTCACGAAAATACTGTTCATGATGATGATGAATTAGGCCTATATGATAATGCGAACTATGGCAAGTGCATATGAATGTATCTGATTCAAAATGTTCCATATGTCTTTCTGATTTTCATGGGAAGGTTTTTAAATTATGGTCTAGTATCTAAATAGCTGATATTGAACATCTGATCATACTTTTATACGAGATGAATATTGAGAATATTATCTGTGATCTATTCATAAATTCTTTCCTAGGAAGGTAAGCTCATTAACCTTCAATTCCACATTTTGCATACATATGTACATTTTTTTCAATACTTTTTTGAGGATATGATTTGTGACGAGGTGAATTGAGCCCCCACACGATATTTCCGCCTAAATATTTCCCGCTACCGTTGGTCACCCGAAATTCCCTCGATATTCCCTCCCCCCGCCCTCAACCCAAAGCAGACCCGAAGAGCAGCACAACCTGCAGACGAATCACCCCGAGGAAGAAAGCCCGAACATCCCCGGATACCCCATGACAAGAGAGATCACCGGAGCCGGCCCACGGGTCGAAAGAATGGAACCGTGCCTTCCCTGGAGTTCTCGTGGAAACGTCCCCCACCGATACTGAAGTTATCTGCCCCGTTATCATACGCCCCTGGACCTGGGGAGAAGTTACTGGCAGGACGGCCCGAAGATGGGCGAAAGAGGTCCGAATAAAGCGGAGAGAGAATAAAAGGACACACTGGTCCCAACAGTCCCCAGTGTCAGCACGTGGTCGTGCGTATTAGTTAAAAAGTAATATTTAGAAATTCTTGTAAATATCCCGATTGGAGCGAGAGGCTCCGGATCAAGACGTGAAATTGTAGCCTGGAGATTGGCCGTGCCCAGGAGCCCAGAGAAGGAACGGAGGCTCCAGTTAATTGATTATTCCGTGGAAGACCTGACCAGCGCGCCAGTGTTCTTCAATATTATTTGGCAGTCGTCGTGAGTACCAGTTACCTTCCCCCTTTACCCGTTATAATTTCCCTAAATCTTTCCCCCCAACGGTGAGCCTACACAATTTTGCCACATTGTATTGAATTGATTGGTTGTTTTTGCCCCTAGACATGACTAGCTTTTTCCCTTTTGCATATCATCTAAAGTCATCCCTTTTACGCGTGTACAAAAGTAGTCTGGCCTTATCCAATCCCTTAGATAATTGATAAGAGGCATGAAACTGTTTATGTGGATATTTTATATAAGATAGTTTTCAGAATATATTCAATATTATTTCAATTACAGTTTGCGTCCCCATTGATTCAAGTACCCTAATCCCTCATTTCAGGTCCTATTTATTAATTAAGGTTATTCCCCGATCTAAAATAACCCCATCCCCAGGTAATTATAATATCTTAATATATTTGATAAATTCCCCGGTCACAAATTGGCGCCCAACGTGAGGCCAGGCACTGAAACTTGAGCGCGTTATCTTGTTCCCCCCATTTCCCCCCACAGCTGTTTATTCTTTCCCCCTTTCTTGTAGCTCACCGTTGCGGCGAGTTTACCTCTGATTTTATTGTTGAAGTTATTCAATTTCTCCTGGTATTTCTCTCGTTTTCGAATTTAGAGTTATTTTTCTATTGCCCCCGTTACGTCTCCCCCGCGAATTGCCCTCATTGTCCCTGAAATAAAATCTACCGGGTGTTTCTTAGTTTCATCTTTATTTTTAGCCATCACGGAATTCAAATTTATTTTGCCACCTACCCCCCCATAACACGATCCCCCTTGCCGTCCCCCGCAACCCTGAAGCCTTCTTCCCAGATATCGTATCCACTGGGTGTCCCGCGCGTATTATTTCCCTACCCGCCGGGAGTCCCTTTTAAAGTGAATTTTTTATTTTCATGTTTTCGGAATACAATCGTTGAATTATTATTTTTTTCTTTTTTCTCTCAGTTGAGCGCGTGCTTGAACTTTATCATTTTTTATTCTTTCTTGGGAAATTCAATTTGGAAAATTTTCATCATTTCCTTCTTTTTTTTTGTTGTTTACAATACTTTTCGGTTAATATCGGAGTGGAAAACTTCCTTTCTTTCGGTTTTGAGCGTTGAATTGAACCTCCGTGGAGAAATTGTTCCGATCGTTAGGACTCCTCCTCCCCTTAACCCTGACCAACAACTACTCACCCCGGAGGTAAAAAGTTGTTGCAACCTTTTGAAAATTTTTGAATTTTTCCCTTTTTCAAGATTTTTTTAAAATTTTTTCCTTGTTGAAGATTTCTGAATTTTTTCGTTCTTGAGGAATTTTTGAAATTTTACCCTTTCTTAAATTTGTTGAAACTTTTCCCTTTTTGTAGTTTTTTGTTGAAAATTTTACGATATTTCCTCTTTCTTAATATCTTTATTGAGTCCCTTTGGCAGTACTCTTCCGAATTCCCGTGAGTTATCGGACCTCTACTGCCCATAATTGTCGACACTATGGCCGACATCACCAGTGGAGATGACACCCTTCCTACCGAAACTTCCCCCACTGACACTGCCAACACGGGGCACAATCTTCCCCCTAGTACAAATGCCGCTGCGGGCTCCACTTCTGCCACTCCAGCACTTCCTCCCCAACCAATCACGAATGTATCTACCCCGACGACAATGACTACGACCACCCAGACCACTTCTCAAGACCCTCCGACAACAGTATTATGCCCTTCCATCAAATCGTCCTCCTAGACACGTTAGGACTGTAGTCGCGGCTCCAACGAAACCCTAAGAGACCGATTCGTACGTTTTGAGATTAGGAAAAGATATGGCCCCGATACTGCTATAAGGGATAAACAAACTGATTCACAGGATTATCCCACTATGACCACAAGTTTTCAATGACCCCCCATATCGAATACTGAGAACCGACCCACCAATAGCAGTTCATCAAGACCCCATTATTTTCACCCCATCTGTGAGAGAGAACAGTCAGGATAGTACTGACGAGAGAAAGAACCCCCACACTCCTCGAGTCACCTTGCAACAACCGTTAGCCGCTGTTACGAGTTCGAACCCAGTAAGACCTTCCGAATCAGAGCTCCCACAAGAATATCCCCAGATTTCCCCGGGACCGAGCCTTAGACAACCTCCTCCATCAATCCCCCAGTGCCCTTTACTGTCACACCACAATGAACCCCTCACAGAACTACCCTTAACGTGCACCGATGGTCCCGATATTTATACCTCCCCCCCTAATCACGGAACCACAACCCCCTTCATCCAAACTGAGAATCGACCTCCCGATATCCTAGTTGTCAACCCCTATTCCTCTCTGATCACCCCCAGACCAAGCATTTTGAGAGATAGTATGTCCGCAGACCCTTCAGGTTGAGAATTAGAAGTTGGAAAAAGCTGCAAGTCGTCTTTCTGGAACCAAGCATGAGGATCCGTATAATTTTTTGGCACCATCAGATGTGCTGTTACTACAGTTGCTGGATAGAATGAGAGACAGAGACGTAGCGAACCACCCCACAGCGAAAGACCCCGGAAAGTTGCCTCCGCACGTCTCGTATACCCCCGCGACCGCCACTCCATCACCCTACCGATCAGATCCTGGAACTCCTGACTCCCCATCACACAAACATCCATTAGAAAGGCCCAGCAAGACCCCAGACCTCTCAAAACTGAAGATCTCATCACCCCGAAACGAGATGAAAATACTCAAACTGATGTCCCTGAAGATCCCATCATCCCCAAAAGAGATCCAAATACCTGAACTGATGTCCCTGAAGATCCCATCACCCCCAAAAGAGATCCAAATACCTGAATTGATGTCCCTGAGGATCTCACCACCCCCACCACGGAAACACAGCCCTTCCAACCGAAACCCTACATGATTCGGCATGATTCCCCGGCCCCACCACCGACACCTACGCTAGTTAGACTGGTTACTCATTTAGTTCATAGGTTAGGTTAGTTAGATAGAGTAATTATTTGCCACGAGATCCCCAGAAATGTAATTGGTTAAATAAAGATGACCCTTGAAATCTTTGGCTTCCGGATGGATGCCGCGTTTGGATTCAGCGTTGCGCTGACGTTTCGCGAACATTGCAGTCTGCATCTTCAGGGCTATGAGCTCCGATTCTGACCTCCGATGTCTAGGGATAGTCCTTATATGCCTTCCCTAGTGGCGGTGGGGGAAGGGGAAGGGGGGGGGGTCAGCCAATCATATATTTTTAATTGATCAGCTGGTCAATTAAAAAACCGGGAGGACGGTTTTCCAAATGGGGTTCACTTGATATCCTCTGTCCCTGTTGAGGTTGTTAGGGTTTTTATGGATCTCCAAACCCTCTCGGTATTTCCTTTCGAAATACCCTTGAGATTTGGCCAACATTCTGGCTTGGTCGTACTGGATAGTATGTCCAGTGTCCATCCAGTGTTCAGCCAGGGCAGACTGTTCTAAGTGACCGTATTTGGAGCACCGCTGGTGTTCCTTGATCCGTGTACTGATCTTCCTCCCGGTTTCTCCAATGTACACTTTCCCGCATGAGCAGGGGATCTCGTACACTCCTGGTGTGCTCAGAGGTGGTCTTGGATCCTTTGCACTTGGCAGCATCTGTCCGATCTTCTTTGGAGGCTGGAAGATCGTTCGAATGTTATGTTTGCCAAGTACTCTACTTATGCGTTCTGTTGTGCCTCTCAGATAGGGGAGGAGGGCCACTTTTGGTCTTTCCTGGTTTTCCTCAGGATTAGTCTCCTCTTCGGGAGATGAGAGCTTGCTCTGTAGCTTCTGCTTGACCTTCCGAATTTGTTGGATGTTATATCCATTCTTGGTCAGAGCTATCTCAAGATGTTCAACTTCACTGTCAACGTTGGAGGGTTGAGAGATTGTAAGTGCTCTATACATTAGGGAGCTAATAACGGAATTCTTCTGGGAGGGGTGGTGATGGGAGGTAGCATTGAGATACCTATCTGTGTGGGTTGGCTTGCGATATACTTGGTGGCCTAGAGTGCCGTCCTCGTTGCGTCGAACCAGGACATCTAGGAATGGAAGACATCTATCTTGTTCAATTTCCATAGTGAACTTGATGCTCACGTGCTGAGTATTCAAGAACTCCAGGAATTCAGTTAGAGCAGTCTTTCCATGTGGCCAGATGTCAAAGGTATCGTCCACATACCTGAACCATACAGTAGGTTTCTGAGGTGCTGACTTCAATACTTCGTTCTCGAAGTGTTCCATGAATATATTTGCAATAATCGGGGAAATGGGCGACCCCATTGCCGCTCCCGATTTCTGCGCATAGTACTCTCCTTTGAACTGAAAGTATGAAGAAGTTAAGCAATGCTCAATCAGGGGAAGGAATTGGGAAGAGATGTTGTTGGATTTCTTGATGATTTCCAAGGTTTCTGGGATTGGGACGTTAGTG
>NW_021680583.1:206465-206533 GCF_001412515.2 Diachasma alloeum
ACTGAGCTTACCGGAGTAGTCGTCTTTATCCATAACCACCGTGGCATTGCCTTTGTCTGCCGGAAGAA